>NW_027478654.1:600000-762707 GCF_051014685.1 Ptiloglossa arizonensis
AGTCCCATATCTCGCGAACGGATTGACCAAACCCAGAAGTTCCTGCTGCGTCTGAAAGTAGAAACACGCCCGATTACAACGGTATGTGTATTTTTTCCCTAGGCCATTCTGGTTAAGCGTTCGGAGCAGCAGAATTGCGAAACATTTTTTGCCTTCTCAATCATTTCTTGTCTTCAAACTCCCATATCTCGCGAACGGATTGACCTAACCCAAAAATTCCTATTGCGTCTGAAAGTAGAAACTCGCCCGATTACAACGATATTTGTATTTTTTCCCTAGGCCATTCTGGTTAAGCGTATGGAGCAGCAGAATTGCGAAAAATTTCTTGCCTTCTCAACCATTTCTTGGCTTCAAACTCCCATATCTCGCGAACGGATTGACCTAACCCAAAAATTCCCGTTGCGTCTGAAAGTAGAAACTCGCCCGGTTACAACGGTATGTGTACTTTTTCCCTAGGCCATTCTGGTTAAGCGTTTGGAGCAGCAGAATTGCGAAAAATTTGTTGTATTCTCAACCATTTCTTAGCTTCAAAGTCCCATATCTCGCGAACGGATTGACCAAACCCAGAAGTTCCTGCTGCGTCTGAAAGTAGAAACACGCCCGATTACAACGGTATGTGTATTTTTTCCCTAGGCCATTCTGGTTAAGCGTTCGGAGCAGCAGAATTGCGAAACATTTTTTGCCTTCTCAATCATTTCTTGTCTTCAAACTCCCATATCTCGCGAACGGATTGACCTAACCCAAAAATTCCTATTGCGTCTGAAAGTAGAAACTCGCCCGATTACAACGATATTTGTATTTTTTCCCTAGGCCATTCTGGTTAAGCGTATGGAGCAGCAGAATTGCGAAAAATTTCTTGCCTTCTCAACCATTTCTTGGCTTCAAACTCCCATATCTCGCGAACGGATTGACCTAACCCAAAAATTCCTATGGCATCTGAAAGTAGAAACTCACCCGATTACAACGGTATGTGTATTTTTTCCCTAGGCCATTCTGGTTAAGCGTTTGGAGCAGCAGAATTGCGAAAAATTTTTTGCCTTCTCAACCATTTCTTGTCTTCAAACTCCCATATCTCGCGAACGGATTGACCTAACCCAAAAATTCCTATTGCATCTGAAAGTAGAAACTCGCCCGATTACAGCGTTATTTGTATTTTTTCCCTAGGCCGTTCTGGTTAAGCGTTTGGCGCAGCAGAATTGCGAAAAATTTTTTGCCTTCTCAACCATTTCTTAGCTTCAAACTCCCATATCTCGCGAACGGATTGACCTAACCCAAAAATTCCTATTGTATCTGAAAGTAGAAACTCGCCCGATTACAACGGTATGTGTATTTTTTCCCTAGGCCATTCTGGTTAAGCGTTTGGAGCAGCAGAATTGCGAAAAGTTTTTTGCCTTCTCAACCATTTCTTGGCTTCAAACTCCCATATCTCGCGAACGGATTGACCAAACCCAGAAGTTCCTGCCGCGTCTGAAAGTAGAAACACCCCCGATTACAACGGTATGTGTATTTTTTCCCTAGGCCATTCTGGTTAAGCGTTCGGAGCAGCAGAATTGCGAAAAATTTTTTGCCTTCTCAACCATTTGTGGGCTTCAAACTCCCATATCTCGCGAACGGATTGACCTAACCCAAAAATTCCTGTTGCGTCTGAAAGTAGAAACTCGCCCGATTACAACGCTATGTGTATTTTTTCCCTAGGCCATTCTGGTTAAGCGTTCGGAGCAGCAGAATTGCGAAAAATTTTTTGCCTTCTCAACAATTTCTTGTCTTCAAACTCCCATATCTCGCGAACGGATTGACCTAACCCAAAAATTCCTATTGCGTCTGAAAGTAGAAACTCGCCCGATTACAACGGTATGTGTATTTTTTCCCTAGGCCATTCTGGTTAAGCGTTTGAAGCAGCAGAATTGCGAAAAATTTTTTGCCTTCTCAACCATTTCTTGGCTTCAAACTCCCATACCTCGCGAACGGATTGACGTAACCCAAAAATTCCTGTTGCATCTGAAAGTAGAAACTCGCCCGATTACATCGGTGTGTGTATTTTTTTCCTACGCCATTCTGGTTAAGCGTTTGGAGGAGCAGAATTGCGAAAAATTTTTTGCCTTCTCAACCATTTCTTGTCTTCAAAGTCCCATATCTTGCGAACGGATTGACTTAACCCAAAAATTCCTATTGCATCTGAAAGTAGAAGTTCGCCCGATTCCAACGGTATTTGTATTTTTTCCCTAGCCCATTCTGGTTAAGCGTTTGGAGCAGCAGAATTGCGAAAAATTTTTTGCCTTCTCAATCATTTCTTGTCTTCAAACTCCCATATCTCGCGAACGGATTGACCTAACCCAAAAATTCCTATTGCGTCTGAAAGTAGAAACTCGCCCGATTACAACGATATTTGTATTTTTTCCCTAGGCCATTCTGGTTAAGCGTATGGAGCAGCAGAATTGCGAAAAATTTCTTGCCTTCTCAACCATTTCTTGGCTTCAAACTCCCATATCTCGCGAACGGATTGACCTAACCCAAAAATTCCTATGGCATCTGAAAGTAGAAACTCACCCGATTACAACGGTATGTGTATTTTTTCCCTAGGCCATTCTGGTTAAGCGTTTGGAGCAGCAGAATTGCGAAAAATTTTTTGCCTTCTCAACCATTTCTTGTCTTCAAACTCCCATATCTCGCGAACGGATTGACCTAACCCAAAAATTCCTATTGCATCTGAAAGTAGAAACTCGCCCGATTACAGCGTTATTTGTATTTTTTCCCTAGGCCGTTCTGGTTAAGCGTTTGGCGCAGCAGAATTGCGAAAAATTTTTTGCCTTCTCAACCATTTCTTAGCTTCAAACTCCCATATCTCGCGAACGGATTGACCTAACCCAAAAATTCCTATTGTATCTGAAAGTAGAAACTCGCCCGATTACAACGGTATGTGTATTTTTTCCCTAGGCCATTCTGGTTAAGCGTTTGGAGCAGCAGAATTGCGAAAAGTTTTTTGCCTTCTCAACCATTTCTTGGCTTCAAACTCCCATATCTCGCGAACGGATTGACCTAACCCAAAAATTCCTGTTGCGTCTGAAAGTAGAAACTCGCCCGATTACAACGCTATGTGTATTTTTTCCCTAGGCCATTCTGGTTAAGCGTTCGGAGCAGCAGAATTGCGAAAAATTTTTTGCCTTCTCAACCATTTCTTGTCTTCAAACTCCCATATCTCGCGAACGGATTGACCTAACCCAAAAATTCCTATTGCGTCTGAAAGTAGAAACTCGCCCGATTACAACGGTATGTGTATTTTTTCCCTAGGCCATTCTGGTTAAGCGTTTGAAGCAGCAGAATTGCGAAAAATTTTTTGCCTTCTCAACCATTTCTTAGCTTCAAAGTCCCATATCTCGCGAACGGATTGACCAAACCCAGAAGTTCCTGCTGCGTCTGAAAGTAGAAACACGCCCGATTACAACGGTATGTGTATTTTTTCCCTAGGCCATTCTGGTTAAGCGTTCGGAGCAGCAGAATTGCGAAAAATTTTTTGCCTTCTCAACCATTTCTTGTCTTCAAACTCCCATATCTCGCGAACGGATTGACCTAACCCAAAAATTCCTATTGCGTCTGAAAGTAGAAACTCGCCCGATTACAACGGTATGTGTATTTTTTCCCTAGGCCATTCTGGTTAAGCGTTTGAAGCAGCAGAATTGCGAAAAATTTTTTGCCTTCTCAACCATTTCTTGGCTTCAAACTCCCATACCTCGCGAACGGATTGACGTAACCCAAAAATTCCCGTTGCGTCTGAAAGTAGAAACTCGCCCGGTTACAACGGTATGTGTACTTTTTCCCTAGGCCATTCTGGTTAAGCGTTTGGAGCAGCAGAATTGGAAAAATTTGTTGTCTTCTCAACCATTTCTTAGCTTCAAAGTCACATATCTCGCGAACGGATTGACCTAACCCAAAAATTCCTATTGCATCTGAAAGTAGAAACTCGCCCGATTACAGCGTTATTTGTATTTTTTCCCTAGGCCGTTCTGATTAAGCGTTTGGCGCAGCAGAATTGCGAAAAATTTTTTGCCTTCTCAACCATTTCTTAGCTTCAAACTCCCATATCTCGCGAACGGATTGACCTAACCCAAAAATTCCTATTGTATCTGAAAGTAGAAACTCGCCCGATTACAACGGTATGTGTATTTTTTCCCTAGGCCATTCTGGTTAAGCGTATGGAGCAGCAGAATTGCGAAAAATTTCTTGCCTTCTCAACCATTTCTTGGCTTCAAACTCCCATATCTCGCGAACGGATTGACCTAACCCAAAAATTCCCGTTGCGTCTGAAAGTAGAAACTCGCCCGGTTACAACGGTATGTGTACTTTTTCCCTAGGCCATTCTGGTTAAGCGTTTGGAGCAGCAGAATTGCGAAAAATTTGTTGTCTTCTCAACCATTTCTTAGCTTCAAAGTCCCATATCTCGCGAACGGATTGACCAAACCCAGAAGTTCCTGCTGCGTCTGAAAGTAGAAACACGCCCGATTACAGCGGTATGTGTATTTTTTCCCTAGGCCATTCTGGTTAAGCGTTCGGAGCAGCAGAATTGCGAAACATTTTTTGCCTTCTCAATCATTTCTTGTCTTCAAACTCCCATATCTCGCGAACGGATTGACCTAACCCAAAAATTCCTATTGCATCTGAGAGTAGAATCTCGCCCGATTACAACGGTATGTGTATTTTTTCCCTAGGCCATTCTGGTTAACCGTTTGGAGCAGCAGAATTGCGAAAAATTTTTTGCCTTCTCAACCATTTCTTGGCTTCAAACTCCCATATCTCGCGAACGGATTGACCTAACCCAAAAATTCCTATTGCATCTGAAAGTAGAAACTCGCCCGATTACAACGGTATTTGTATTTTTTCCCTAGGCCGTTCTGGTTAAACGTTTGGAGCAGCAGAAATGCGAAAAATTTTTTTCCTTCTCAACCATTTCTTGGCTTCAAACTCCCATATCTCGCGAACGGATTGACCTAACCCAAAAATTCCTGTTGCATCTGAAAGTAGAAACTCGCCCGATTACAACGGTATGTGTATTTTTTCCCTAGGCCATTCTGGTTAAGCGTTTGGAGCAGCAGAATTGCGAAAAATTTTTTGCCTTCTCAACCATTTCTTGGCTTCAAACTCCCATATCTCGCGAACGGATTGACCTAACCCAAAAATTCCTGTTGCGTCTGAAAGTAGAAACTCGCCCGATTACAACGCTATGTGTATTTTTTCCCTAGGCCATTCTAGTTAAGCGTTTGGAGCAGCAGAAGTGCGAAGAATTTGTTGTCTTCTCAACCATTTCTTAGCTTCAAACTCCCATATCTCGCGAACGGATTGACCAAACCCAGAAGTTCCTGCTGCGTCTGAAAGTAGGAACTCGCCCGATTACAACGATATGCGTATTTTTTCCCTAGGGCATTCTGGTTAAGCGCTTGGAGCAGCAGAATTGCGAAAAATTTTTTGCCTTCTCAACCATTTGTTGGCTTCAAACTCCCATATCTCGCGAACGGATTGACCTAACCCAAAAATTCCTATTGCATCTGAAAGTAGAAACTCGCCCCATTACAACGATATGCGTATTTTTTCCCTAGGGCATTCTGGTTAAGCGCTTGGAGCAGCAGAATTGCGAAAAATTTTTTGCCTTCTCAACCATTTGTTGGCTTCAAACTCCCATATCTCGCGAACGGATTGACCTAACCCAAAATTCCTGTTGCATCTGAAAGTAGAAACTCGCCCCATTACAACGTTATGTGTATTTTTTCCCTAGGCCATTCTGGTTAAGCGTTTGGAGCAGCAGAATTGCGAAAAATTTTTTGCCTTCTCAACCATTTCTTGGCTTCAAACTCCCATATCTCGCGAACGGATTGACCTAACCCAAAAATTCCTGTTGCGTCTGAAAGTAGAAACTCGCCCGATTACAACGCTATGTGTATTTTTTCCCTAGGCCATTCTGGTTAAGCGTTCGGAGCAGCAGAATTGCGAAAAATTTTTTGCCTTCTCAACCATTTCTTGTCTTCAAACTCCCATATCTCGCGAACGGATTGACCTAACCCAAAAATTCCTATTGCGTCTGAAAGTAGAAACTCGCCCGATTACAACGGTGTGTGTATTTTTTCCCTAGGCCATTCTGGTTAAGCGTTTGAAGCAGCAGAATTGCGAAAAATTTTTTGCCTTCTCAACCATTTCTTGGCTTCAAACTCCCATACCTCGCGAACGGATTGACGTAACCCAAAAATTCCTGTTGCATCTGAAAGTAGAAACTCGCCCGATTACATCGGTGTGTGTATTTTTTTCCTACGCCATTCTGGTTAAGCGTTTGGAGCAGCAGAATTGCGAAAAATTTTTTGCCTTCTCAACCATTTCTTGTCTTCAAAGTCCCATATCTTGCGAACGGATTGACCTAACCCAAAAATTCCTATTGCATCTGAAAGTAGAAGTTCGCCCGATTCCAACGGTATTTGTATTTTTTCCCTAGCCCATTCTGGTTAAGCGTTTGGAGCAGCAGAATTGCGAAAAATTTTTTGCCTTCTCAACCATTTCTTGTTTTCAAACTCCCATATCTCGCGAACGGATTGACCTAACCCAAAAATTCCTATTGCATCTGAAAGTAGATACTCGCCCGGTTACAACGATATTTGTATTTTTTCCCTAGGCCATTCTGGTTAAGCGTATGGAGCAGCAGAATTGCGAAAAATTTCTTGCCTTCTCAACCATTTCTTGGCTTCAAACTCCCATATCTCGCGAACGGATTGACCTAACCCAAAAATTCCCGTTGCGTCTGAAAGTAGAAACTCGCCCGGTTACAACGGTATGTGTACTTTTTCCCTAGGCCATTCTGGTTAAGCGTTTGGAGCAGCAGAATTGCGAAAAATTTGTTGTCTTCTCAACCATTTCTTAGCTTCAAAGTCCCATATCTCGCGAACGGATTGACCAAACCCAGAAGTTCCTGCTGCGTCTGAAAGTAGAAACACGCCCGATTACAACGGTATGTGTATTTTTTCCCTAGGCCATTCTGGTTAAGCGTTCGGAGCAGCAGAATTGCGAAACATTTTTTGCCTTCTCAATCATTTCTTGTCTTCAAACTCCCATATCTCGCGAACGGATTGACCTAACCCAAAAATTCCTATTGCGTCTGAAAGTAGAAACTCGCCCGATTACAACGATATTTGTATTTTTTCCCTAGGCCATTCTGGTTAAGCGTATGGAGCAGCAGAATTGCGAAAAATTTCTTGCCTTCTCAACCATTTCTTGGCTTCAAACTCCCATATCTCGCGAACGGATTGACCTAACCCAAAAATTCCTATGGCATCTGAAAGTAGAAACTCACCCGATTACAACGGTATGTGTATTTTTTCCCTAGGCCATTCTGGTTAAGCGTTTGGAGCAGCAGAATTGCGAAAAATTTTTTGCCTTCTCAACCATTTCTTGTCTTCAAACTCCCATATCTCGCGAACGGATTGACCTAACCCAAAAATTCCTATTGCATCTGAAAGTAGAAACTCGCCCGATTACAGCGTTATTTGTATTTTTTCCCTAGGCCGTTCTGGTTAAGCGTTTGGCGCAGCAGAATTGCGAAAAATTTTTTGCCTTCTCAACCATTTCTTAGCTTCAAACTCCCATATCTCGCGAACGGATTGACCTAACCCAAAAATTCCTATTGTATCTGAAAGTAGAAACTCGCCCGATTACAACGGTATGTGTATTTTTTCCCTAGGCCATTCTGGTTAAGCGTTTGGAGCAGCAGAATTGCGAAAAGTTTTTTGCCTTCTCAACCATTTCTTGGCTTCAAACTCCCATATCTCGCGAACGGATTGACCTAACCCAAAAATTCCTGTTGCGTCTGAAAGTAGAAACTCGCCCGATTACAACGCTATGTGTATTTTTTCCCTAGGCCATTCTGGTTAAGCGTTCGGAGCAGCAGAATTGCGAAAAATTTTTTGCCTTCTCAACCATTTCTTGTCTTCAAACTCCCATATCTCGCGAACGGATTGACCTAACCCAAAAATTCCTATTGCGTCTGAAAGTAGAAACTCGCCCGATTACAACGGTATGTGTATTTTTTCCCTAGGCCATTCTGGTTAAGCGTTTGAAGCAGCAGAATTGCGAAAAATTTTTTGCCTTCTCAACCATTTCTTAGCTTCAAAGTCCCATATCTCGCGAACGGATTGACCAAACCCAGAAGTTCCTGCTGCGTCTGAAAGTAGAAACACGCCCGATTACAACGGTATGTGTATTTTTTCCCTAGGCCATTCTGGTTAAGCGTTCGGAGCAGCAGAATTGCGAAAAATTTTTTGCCTTCTCAACCATTTCTTGTCTTCAAACTCCCATATCTCGCGAACGGATTGACCTAACCCAAAAATTCCTATTGCGTCTGAAAGTAGAAACTCGCCCGATTACAACGGTATGTGTATTTTTTCCCTAGGCCATTCTGGTTAAGCGTTTGAAGCAGCAGAATTGCGAAAAATTTTTTGCCTTCTCAACCATTTCTTGGCTTCAAACTCCCATACCTCGCGAACGGATTGACGTAACCCAAAAATTCCCGTTGCGTCTGAAAGTAGAAACTCGCCCGGTTACAACGGTATGTGTACTTTTTCCCTAGGCCATTCTGGTTAAGCGTTTGGAGCAGCAGAATTGGGAAAAATTTGTTGTCTTCTCAACCATTTCTTAGCTTCAAAGTCACATATCTCGCGAACGGATTGACCAAACCCAGAAGTTCCTGCTGCGTCTGAAAGTAGAAACACGCCCGATTACAACGGTATGTGTATTTTTTCCCTAGGCCATTCTGGTTAAGCGTTTGGAGCAGCAGAATTGCGAAAAATTTTTTGCCTTCTCAACCATTTCTTGTCTTCAAACTCCCATATCTCGCGAACGGATTGACCTAACCCAAAAATTCCTATTGCATCTGAAAGTAGAAACTCGCCCGATTACAGCGTTATTTGTATTTTTTCCCTAGGCCGTTCTGATTAAGCGTTTGGCGCAGCAGAATTGCGAAAAATTTTTTGCCTTCTCAACCATTTCTTAGCTTCAAACTCCCATATCTCGCGAACGGATTGACCTAACCCAAAAATTCCTATTGTATCTGAAAGTAGAAACTCGCCCGATTACAACGGTATGTGTATTTTTTCCCTAGGCCATTCTGGTTAAGCGTATGGAGCAGCAGAATTGCGAAAAATTTCTTGCCTTCTCAACCATTTCTTGGCTTCAAACTCCCATATCTCGCGAACGGATTGACCTAACCCAAAAATTCCCGTTGCGTCTGAAAGTAGAAACTCGCCCGGTTACAACGGTATGTGTACTTTTTCCCTAGGCCATTCTGGTTAAGCGTTTGGAGCAGCAGAATTGCGAAAAATTTGTTGTCTTCTCAACCATTTCTTAGCTTCAAAGTCCCATATCTCGCGAACGGATTGACCAAACCCAGAAGTTCCTGCTGCGTCTGAAAGTAGAAACACGCCCGATTACAGCGGTATGTGTATTTTTTCCCTAGGCCATTCTGGTTAAGCGTTCGGAGCAGCAGAATTGCGAAACATTTTTTGCCTTCTCAATCATTTCTTGTCTTCAAACTCCCATATCTCGCGAACGGATTGACCTAACCCAAAAATTCCTATTGCATCTGAGAGTAGAATCTCGCCCGATTACAACGGTATGTGTATTTTTTCCCTAGGCCATTCTGGTTAACCGTTTGGAGCAGCAGAATTGCGAAAAATTTTTTGCCTTCTCAACCATTTCTTGGCTTCAAACTCCCATATCTCGCGAACGGATTGACCTAACCCAAAAATTCCTATTGCATCTGAAAGTAGAAACTCGCCCGATTACAACGGTATTTGTATTTTTTCCCTAGGCCGTTCTGGTTAAACGTTTGGAGCAGCAGAAATGCGAAAAATTTTTTTCCTTCTCAACCATTTCTTGGCTTCAAACTCCCATATCTCGCGAACGGATTGACCTAACCCAAAAATTCCTGTTGCATCTGAAAGTAGAAACTCGCCCGATTACAACGGTATGTGTATTTTTTCCCTAGGCCATTCTGGTTAAGCGTTTGGAGCAGCAGAATTGCGAAAAATTTTTTGCCTTCTCAACCATTTCTTGGCTTCAAACTCCCATATCTCGCGAACGGATTGACCTAACCCAAAAATTCCTGTTGCGTCTGAAAGTAGAAACTCGCCCGATTACAACGCTATGTGTATTTTTTCCCTAGGCCATTCTAGTTAAGCGTTTGGAGCAGCAGAAGTGCGAAGAATTTGTTGTCTTCTCAACCATTTCTTAGCTTCAAACTCCCATATCTCGCGAACGGATTGACCAAACCCAGAAGTTCCTGCTGCGTCTGAAAGTAGGAACTCGCCCGATTACAACGATATGCGTATTTTTTCCCTAGGGCATTCTGGTTAAGCGCTTGGAGCAGCAGAATTGCGAAAAATTTTTTGCCTTCTCAACCATTTGTTGGCTTCAAACTCCCATATCTCGCGAACGGATTGACCTAACCCAAAAATTCCTATTGCATCTGAAAGTAGAAACTCGCCCCATTACAACGATATGCGTATTTTTTCCCTAGGGCATTCTGGTTAAGCGCTTGGAGCAGCAGAATTGCGAAAAATTTTTTGCCTTCTCAACCATTTGTTGGCTTCAAACTCCCATATCTCGCGAACGGATTGACCTAACCCAAAAATTCCTGTTGCATCTGAAAGTAGAAACTCGCCCCATTACAACGTTATGTGTATTTTTTCCCTAGGCCATTCTGGTTAAGCGTTTGGAGCAGCAGAATTGCGAAAAATTTTTTGCCTTCTCAACCATTTCTTGGCTTCAAACTCCCATATCTCGCGAACGGATTGACCTAACCCAAAAATTCCTGTTGCGTCTGAAAGTAGAAACTCGCCCGATTACAACGCTATGTGTATTTTTTCCCTAGGCCATTCTGGTTAAGCGTTCGGAGCAGCAGAATTGCGAAAAATTTTTTGCCTTCTCAACCATTTCTTGTCTTCAAACTCCCATATCTCGCGAACGGATTGACCTAACCCAAAAATTCCTATTGCGTCTGAAAGTAGAAACTCGCCCGATTACAACGGTGTGTGTATTTTTTCCCTAGGCCATTCTGGTTAAGCGTTTGAAGCAGCAGAATTGCGAAAAATTTTTTGCCTTCTCAACCATTTCTTGGCTTCAAACTCCCATACCTCGCGAACGGATTGACGTAACCCAAAAATTCCTGTTGCATCTGAAAGTAGAAACTCGCCCGATTACATCGGTGTGTGTATTTTTTTCCTACGCCATTCTGGTTAAGCGTTTGGAGCAGCAGAATTGCGAAAAATTTTTTGCCTTCTCAACCATTTCTTGTCTTCAAAGTCCCATATCTTGCGAACGGATTGACCTAACCCAAAAATTCCTATTGCATCTGAAAGTAGAAGTTCGCCCGA
This sequence comes from Ptiloglossa arizonensis, assembly GCF_051014685.1. Taxonomy (NCBI): domain Eukaryota; kingdom Metazoa; phylum Arthropoda; class Insecta; order Hymenoptera; family Colletidae; genus Ptiloglossa; species Ptiloglossa arizonensis. The sequence goes on from NW_027478654.1 coordinate 611,400, forward strand.
TTCCAACGGTATTTGTATTTTTTCCCTAGCCCATTCTGGTTAAGCGTTTGGAGCAGCAGAATTGCGAAAAATTTTTTGCCTTCTCAACCATTTCTTGTTTTCAAACTCCCATATCTCGCGAACGGATTGACCTAACCCAAAAATTCCTATTGCATCTGAAAGTAGATACTCGCCCGGTTACAACGATATTTGTATTTTTTCCCTAGGCCATTCTGGTTAAGCGTATGGAGCAGCAGAATTGCGAAAAATTTCTTGCCTTCTCAACCATTTCTTGGCTTCAAACTCCCATATCTCGCGAACGGATTGACCTAACCCAAAAATTCCCGTTGCGTCTGAAAGTAGAAACTCGCCCGGTTACAACGGTATGTGTACTTTTTCCCTAGGCCATTCTGGTTAAGCGTTTGGAGCAGCAGAATTGCGAAAAATTTGTTGTCTTCTCAACCATTTCTTAGCTTCAAAGTCCCATATCTCGCGAACGGATTGACCAAACCCAGAAGTTCCTGCTGCGTCTGAAAGTAGAAACACGCCCGATTACAACGGTATGTGTATTTTTTCCCTAGGCCATTCTGGTTAAGCGTTCGGAGCAGCAGAATTGCGAAACATTTTTTGCCTTCTCAATCATTTCTTGTCTTCAAACTCCCATATCTCGCGAACGGATTGACCTAACCCAAAAATTCCTATTGCGTCTGAAAGTAGAAACTCGCCCGATTACAACGATATTTGTATTTTTTCCCTAGGCCATTCTGGTTAAGCGTATGGAGCAGCAGAATTGCGAAAAATTTCTTGCCTTCTCAACCATTTCTTGGCTTCAAACTCCCATATCTCGCGAACGGATTGACCTAACCCAAAAATTCCCGTTGCGTCTGAAAGTAGAAACTCGCCCGGTTACAACGGTATGTGTACTTTTTCCCTAGGCCATTCTGGTTAAGCGTTTGGAGCAGCAGAATTGCGAAAAATTTGTTGTATTCTCAACCATTTCTTAGCTTCAAAGTCCCATATCTCGCGAACGGATTGACCAAACCCAGAAGTTCCTGCTGCGTCTGAAAGTAGAAACACGCCCGATTACAACGGTATGTGTATTTTTTCCCTAGGCCATTCTGGTTAAGCGTTCGGAGCAGCAGAATTGCGAAACATTTTTTGCCTTCTCAATCATTTCTTGTCTTCAAACTCCCATATCTCGCGAACGGATTGACCTAACCCAAAAATTCCTATTGCGTCTGAAAGTAGAAACTCGCCCGATTACAACGATATTTGTATTTTTTCCCTAGGCCATTCTGGTTAAGCGTATGGAGCAGCAGAATTGCGAAAAATTTCTTGCCTTCTCAACCATTTCTTGGCTTCAAACTCCCATATCTCGCGAACGGATTGACCTAACCCAAAAATTCCTATGGCATCTGAAAGTAGAAACTCACCCGATTACAACGGTATGTGTATTTTTTCCCTAGGCCATTCTGGTTAAGCGTTTGGAGCAGCAGAATTGCGAAAAATTTTTTGCCTTCTCAAACATTTCTTGTCTTCAAACTCCCATATCTCGCGAACGGATTGACCTAACCCAAAAATTCCTATTGCATCTGAAAGTAGAAACTCGCCCGATTACAGCGTTATATGTATTTTTTCCCTAGGCCGTTCTGGTTAAGCGTTTGGCGCAGCAGAATTGCGAAAAATTTTTTGCCTTCTCAACCATTTCTTAGCTTCAAACTCCCATATCTCGCGAACGGATTGACCTAACCCAAAAATTCCTATTGTATCTGAAAGTAGAAACTCGCCCGATTACAACGGTATGTGTATTTTTTCCCTAGGCCATTCTGGTTAAGCGTTTGGAGCAGCAGAATTGCGAAAAGTTTTTTGCCTTCTCAACCATTTCTTGGCTTCAAACTCCCATATCTCGCGAACGGATTGACCAAACCCAGAAGTTCCTGCTGCGTCTGAAAGTAGAAACAAGCCCGATTACAACGGTATGTGTATTTTTTCCCTAGGCCATTCTGGTTAAGCGTTCGGAGCAGCAGAATTGCGAAAAATTTTTTGCCTTCTCAACCATTTGTGGGCTTCAAACTCCCATATCTCGCGAACGGATTGACCTAACCCAAAAATTCCTGTTGCGTCTGAAAGTAGAAACTCGCCCGATTACAACGCTATGTGTATTTTTTCCCTAGGCCATTCTGGTTAAGCGTTCGGAGCAGCAGAATTGCGAAAAATTTTTTGCCTTCTCAACAATTTCTTGTCTTCAAACTCCCATATCTCGCGAACGGATTGACCTAACCCAAAAATTCCTATTGCGTCTGAAAGTAGAAACTCGCCCGATTACAACGGTATGTGTATTTTTTCCCTAGGCCATTCTGGTTAAGCGTTTGAAGCAGCAGAATTGCGAAAAATTTTTTGCCTTCTCAACCATTTCTTGGCTTCAAACTCCCATACCTCGCGAACGGATTGACGTAACCCAAAAATTCCTGTTGCATCTGAAAGTAGAAACTCGCCCGATTACATCGGTGTGTGTATTTTTTTCCTACGCCATTCTGGTTAAGCGTTTGGAGGAGCAGAATTGCGAAAAATTTTTTGCCTTCTCAACCATTTCTTGTCTTCAAAGTCCCATATCTTGCGAACGGATTGACTTAACCCAAAAATTCCTATTGCATCTGAAAGTAGAAGTTCGCCCGATTCCAACGGTATTTGTATTTTTTCCCTAGCCCATTCTGGTTAAGCGTTTGGAGCAGCAGAATTGCGAAAAATTTTTTGCCTTCTCAATCATTTCTTGTCTTCAAACTCCCATATCTCGCGAACGGATTGACCTAACCCAAAAATTCCTATTGCGTCTGAAAGTAGAAACTCGCCCGATTACAACGATATTTGTATTTTTTCCCTAGGCCATTCTGGTTAAGCGTATGGAGCAGCAGAATTGCGAAAAATTTCTTGCCTTCTCAACCATTTCTTGGCTTCAAACTCCCATATCTCGCGAACGGATTGACCTAACCCAAAAATTCCTATGGCATCTGAAAGTAGAAACTCACCCGATTACAACGGTATGTGTATTTTTTCCCTAGGCCATTCTGGTTAAGCGTTTGGAGCAGCAGAATTGCGAAAAATTTTTTGCCTTCTCAACCATTTCTTGTCTTCAAACTCCCATATCTCGCGAACGGATTGACCTAACCCAAAAATTCCTATTGCATCTGAAAGTAGAAACTCGCCCGATTACAGCGTTATTTGTATTTTTTCCCTAGGCCGTTCTGGTTAAGCGTTTGGCGCAGCAGAATTGCGAAAAATTTTTTGCCTTCTCAACCATTTCTTAGCTTCAAACTCCCATATCTCGCGAACGGATTGACCTAACCCAAAAATTCCTATTGTATCTGAAAGTAGAAACTCGCCCGATTACAACGGTATGTGTATTTTTTCCCTAGGCCATTCTGGTTAAGCGTTTGGAGCAGCAGAATTGCGAAAAGTTTTTTGCCTTCTCAACCATTTCTTGGCTTCAAACTCCCATATCTCGCGAACGGATTGACCTAACCCAAAAATTCCTGTTGCGTCTGAAAGTAGAAACTCGCCCGATTACAACGCTATGTGTATTTTTTCCCTAGGCCATTCTGGTTAAGCGTTCGGAGCAGCAGAATTGCGAAAAATTTTTTGCCTTCTCAACCATTTCTTGTCTTCAAACTCCCATATCTCGCGAACGGATTGACCTAACCCAAAAATTTCTATTGCGTCTGAAAGTAGAAACTCGCCCGATTACAACGGTATGTGTATTTTTTCCCTAGGCCATTCTGGTTAAGCGTTTGAAGCAGCAGAATTGCGAAAAATTTTTTGCCTTCTCAACCATTTCTTAGCTTCAAAGTCCCATATCTCGCGAACGGATTGACCAAACCCAGAAGTTCCTGCTGCGTCTGAAAGTAGAAACACGCCCGATTACAACGGTATGTGTATTTTTTCCCTAGGCCATTCTGGTTAAGCGTTCGGAGCAGCAGAATTGCGAAAAATTTTTTGCCTTCTCAACCATTTCTTGTCTTCAAACTCCCATATCTCGCGAACGGATTGACCTAACCCAAAAATTCCTATTGCGTCTGAAAGTAGAAACTCGCCCGATTACAACGGTATGTGTATTTTTTCCCTAGGCCATTCTGGTTAAGCGTTTGAAGCAGCAGAATTGCGAAAAATTTTTTGCCTTCTCAACCATTTCTTGGCTTCAAACTCCCATACCTCGCGAACGGATTGACGTAACCCAAAAATTCCCGTTGCGTCTGAAAGTAGAAACTCGCCCGGTTACAACGGTATGTGTACTTTTTCCCTAGGCCATTCTGGTTAAGCGTTTGGAGCAGCAGAATTGGGAAAAATTTGTTGTCTTCTCAACCATTTCTTAGCTTCAAAGTCACATATCTCGCGAACGGATTGACCAAACCCAGAAGTTCCTGCTGCGTCTGAAAGTAGAAACACGCCCGATTACAACGGTATGTGTATTTTTTCCCTAGGCCATTCTGGTTAAGCGTTCGGAGCAGCAGAATTGCGAAACATTTTTTGCCTTCTCAATCATTTCTTGTCTTCAAACTCCCATATCTCGCGAACGGATTGACCTAACCCAAAAATTCCTATTGCGTCTGAAAGTAGAAACTCGCCCGATTACAACGATATTTGTATTTTTTCCCTAGGCCATTCTGGTTAAGCGTATGGAGCAGCAGAATTGCGAAAAATTTCTTGCCTTCTCAACCATTTCTTGGCTTCAAACTCCCATATCTCGCGAACGGATTGACCTAACCCAAAAATTCCTATGGCATCTGAAAGTAGAAACTCACCCGATTACAACGGTATGTGTATTTTTTCCCTAGGCCATTCTGGTTAAGCGTTTGGAGCAGCAGAATTGCGAAAAATTTTTTGCCTTCTCAACCATTTCTTGTCTTCAAACTCCCATATCTCGCGAACGGATTGACCTAACCCAAAAATTCCTATTGCATCTGAAAGTAGGAACTCGCCCGATTACAGCGTTATTTGTATTTTTTCCCTAGGCCGTTCTGATTAAGCGTTTGGCGCAGCAGAATTGCGAAAAATTTTTTGCCTTCTCAACCATTTCTTAGCTTCAAACTCCCATATCTCGCGAACGGATTGACCTAACCCAAAAATTCCTATTGTATCTGAAAGTAGAAACTCGCCCGATTACAACGGTATGTGTATTTTTTCCCTAGGCCATTCTGGTTAAGCGTATGGAGCAGCAGAATTGCGAAAAATTTCTTGCCTTCTCAACCATTTCTTGGCTTCAAACTCCCATATCTCGCGAACGGATTGACCTAACCCAAAAATTCCCGTTGCGTCTGAAAGTAGAAACTCGCCCGGTTACAACGGTATGTGTACTTTTTCCCTAGGCCATTCTGGTTAAGCGTTTGGAGCAGCAGAATTGCGAAAAATTTGTTGTCTTCTCAACCATTTCTTAGCTTCAAAGTCCCATATCTCGCGAACGGATTGACCAAACCCAGAAGTTCCTGCTGCGTCTGAAATTAGAAACACGCCCGATTACAACGGTATGTGTATTTTTTCCCTAGGCCATTCTGGTTAAGCGTTCGGAGCAGCAGAATTGCGAAACATTTTTTGCCTTCTCAATCATTTCTTGTCTTCAAACTCCCATATCTCGCGAACGGATTGACCTAACCCAAAAATTCCTATTGCGTCTGAAAGTAGAAACTCGCCCGATTACAACGATATTTGTATTTTTTCCCTAGGCCATTCTGGTTAAGCGTATGGAGCAGCAGAATTGCGAAAAATTTCTTGCCTCCTCAACCATTTCTTGGCTTCAAACTCCCATATCTCGCGAACGGATTGACCTAACCCAAAAATTCCCGTTGCGTCTGAAAGCAGAAACTCGCCCGGTTACAACGGTATGTGTACTTTTTCCCTAGGCCATTCTGGTTAAGCGTTTGGAGCAGCAGAATTGCGAAAAATTTGTTGTATTCTCAACCATTTCTTAGCTTCAAAGTCCCATATCTCGCGAACGGATTGACCAAACCCAGAAGTTCCTGCTGCGTCTGAAAGTAGAAACACGCCCGATTACAACGGTATGTGTATTTTTTCCCTAGGCCATTCTGGTTAAGCGTTCGGAGCAGCAGAATTGCGAAACATTTTTTGCCTTCTCAATCATTTCTTGTCTTCAAACTCCCATATCTCGCGAACGGATTGACCTAACCCAAAAATTCCTATTGCGTCTGAAAGTAGAAACTCGCCCGATTACAACGATATTTGTATTTTTTCCCTAGGCCATTCTGGTTAAGCGTATGGAGCAGCAGAATTGCGAAAAATTTCTTGCCTTCTCAACCATTTCTTGGCTTCAAACTCCCATATCTCGCGAACGGATTGACCTAACCCAAAAATTCCTATGGCATCTGAAAGTAGAAACTCACCCGATTACAACGGTATGTGTATTTTTTCCCTAGGCCATTCTGGTTAAGCGTTTGGAGCAGCAGAATTGCGAAAAATTTTTTGCCTTCTCAACCATTTCTTGTCTTCAAACTCCCATATCTCGCGAACGGATTGACCTAACCCAAAAATTCCTATTGCATCTGAAAGTAGAAACTCGCCCGATTACAGCGTTATTTGTATTTTTTCCCTCGGCCGTTCTGGTTAAGCGTTTGGCGCAGCAGAATTGCGAAAAATTTTTTGCCTTCTCAACCATTTCTTAGCTTCAAACTCCCATATCTCGCGAACGGATTGACCTAACCCAAAAATTCCTATTGTATCTGAAAGTAGAAACTCGCCCGATTACAACGGTATGTGTATTTTTTCCCTAGGCCATTCTGGTTAAGCGTTTGGAGCAGCAGAATTGCGAAAAGTTTTTTGCCTTCTCAACCATTTCTTGGCTTCAAACTCCCATATCTCGCGAACGGATTGACCTAACCCAAAAATTCCTATTGCGTCTGAAAGTAGAAACTCGCCCGATTACAACGGTATGTGTATTTTTTCCCTAGGCCATTCTGGTTAAGCGTTTGAAGCAGCAGAATTGCGAAAAATTTTTTGCCTTCTCAACCATTTCTTGGCTTCAAACTCCCATACCTCGCGAACGGATTGACGTAACCCAAAAATTCCTGTTGCATCTGAAAGTAGAAACTCGCCCGATTACATCGGTGTGTGTATTTTTTTCCTACGCCATTCTGGTTAAGCGTTTGGAGGAGCAGAATTGCGAAAAATTTTTTGCCTTCTCAACCATTTCTTGTCTTCAAAGTCCCATATCTTGCGAACGGATTGACCTAACCCAAAAATTCCTATTGCATCTGAAAGTAGAAGTTCGCCCGATTCCAACGGTATTTGTATTTTTTCCCTAGCCCATTCTGGTTAAGCGTTTGGAGCAGCAGAATTGCGAAAAATTTTTTGCCTTCTCAACCATTTCTTGTCTTCAAACTCCCATATCTCACGAACGGATTGACCTAACCCAAAAATTCCTATTGCATCTGAAAGTAGAAACTCGCCCGGTTACAACGATATTTGTATTTTTCCCTAGGCCATTCTGGTTAAGCGTATGGAGCAGCAGAATTGCGAAAAATTTCTTGCCTTCTCAACCATTTCTTGGCTTCAAACTCCCATATCTCGCGAACGGATTGACCTAACCCAAAAATTCCCGTTGCGTCTGAAAGTAGAAACTCGCCCGGTTACGACGGTATGTGTACTTTTTCCCTAGGCCATTCTGGTTAAGCGTTTGGAGCAGCAGAATTGCGAAAAATTTGTTGTCTTCTCAACCATTTCTTAGCTTCAAAGTCCCATATCTCGCGAACGGATTGACCAAACAAAGAAGTTCCTGCTGCGTCTGAAAGTAGAAACACGCCCGATTACAACGGTATGTGTATTTTTTCCCTAGGCCATTCTGGTTAAGCGTTCGGAGCAGCAGAATTGCGAAACATTTTTTGCCTTCTCAATCATTTCTTGTCTTCAAACTCCCATATCTCGCGAACGGATTGACCTAACCCAAAAATTCCTATTGCGTCTGAAAGTAGAAACTCGCCCGATTACAACGATATTTGTATTTTTTCCCTAGGCCATTCTGGTTAAGCGTATGGAGCAGCAGAATTGCGAAAAATTTCTTGCCTTCTCAACCATTTCTTGGCTTCAAACTCCCATATCTCGCGAACGGATTGACCTAACCCAAAAATTCCTATGGCATCTGAAAGTAGAAACTCACCCGATTACAACGGTATGTGTATTTTTTCCCTAGGCCATTCTGGTTAAGCGTTTGGAGCAGCAGAATTGCGAAAAATTTTTTGCCTTCTCAACCATTTCTTGTCTTCAAACTCCCATATCTCGCGAACGGATTGACCTAACCCAAAAATTCCTATTGCATCTGAAAGTAGAAACTCGCCCGATTACAGCGTTATTTGTATTTTTTCCCTAGGCCGTTCTGGTTAAGCGTTTGGCGCAGCAGAATTGCGAAAAATTTTTTGCCTTCTCAACCATTTCTTAGCTTCAAACTCCCATATCTCGCGAACGGATTGACCTAACCCAAAAATTCCTATTGTATCTGAAAGTAGAAACTCGCCCGATTACAACGGTATGTGTATTTTTTCCCTAGGCCATTCTGGTTAAGCGTTTGGAGCAGCAGAATTGCGAAAAGTTTTTTGCCTTCTCAACCATTTCTTGGCTTCAAACTCCCATATCTCGCGAACGGATTGACCTAACCCAAAAATTCCTGTTGCGTCTGAAAGTAGAAACTCGCCCGATTACAACGCTATGTGTATTTTTTCCCTAGGCCATTCTGGTTAAGCGTTCGGAGCAGCAGAATTGCGAAAAATTTTTTGCCTTCTCAACCATTTCTTGTCTTCAAACTCCCATATCTCGCGAACGGATTGACCTAACCCAAAAATTCCTATTGCGTCTGAAAGTAGAAACTCGCCCGATTACAACGGTATGTGTATTTTTTCCCTAGGCCATTCTGGTTAAGCGTTTGAAGCAGCAGAATTGCGAAAAATTTTTTGCCTTCTCAACCATTTCTTAGCTTCAAAGTCCCATATCTCGCGAACGGATTGACCAAACCCAGAAGTTCCTGCTGCGTCTGAAAGTAGAAACACGCCCGATTACAACGGTATGTGTATTTTTTCCCTAGGCCATTCTGGTTAAGCGTTCGGAGCAGCAGAATTGCGAAAAATTTTTTGCCTTCTCAACCATTTCTTGTCTTCAAACTCCCATATCTCGCGAACGGGTTGACCTAACCCAAAAATTCCTATTGCGTCTGAAAGTAGAAACTCGCCCGATTACAACGGTATGTGTATTTTTTCCCTAGGCCATTCTGGTTAAGCGTTTGAAGCAGCAGAATTGCGAAAAATTTTTTGCCTTCTCAACCATTTCTTGGCTTCAAACTCCCATACCTCGCGAACGGATTGACGTAACCCAAAAATTCCCGTTGCGTCTGAAAGTAGAAACTCGCCCGGTTACAACGGTATGTGTACTTTTTCCCTAGGCCATTCTGGTTAAGCGTTTGGAGCAGCAGAATTGGGAAAAATTTGTTGTCTTCTCAACCATTTCTTAGCTTCAAAGTCACATATCTCGCGAACGGATTGACCAAACCCAGAAGTTCCTGCTGCGTCTGAAAGTAGAAACACGCCCGATTACAACGGTATGTGTATTTTTTCCCTAGGCCATTCTGGTTAAGCGTTCGGAGCAGCAGAATTGCGAAACATTTTTTGCCTTCTCAATCATTTCTTGTCTTCAAACTCCCATATCTCGCGAACGGATTGACCTAACCCAAAAATTACTATTGCGTCTGAAAGTAGAAACTCGCCCGATTACAACGATATTTGTATTTTTTCCCTAGGCCATTCTGGTTAAGCGTATGGAGCAGCAGAATTGCGAAAAATTTCTTGCCATCTCAACCATTTCTTGGCTTCAAACTCCCATATCTCGCGAACGGATTGACCTAACCCAAAAATTCCTATGGCATCTGAAAGTAGAAACTCACCCGATTACAACGGTATGTGTATTTTTTCCCTAGGCCATTCTGGTTAAGCGTTTGGAGCAGCAGAATTGCGAAAAATTTTTTGCCTTCTCAACCATTTCTTGTCTTCAAACTCCCATATCTCGCGAACGGATTGACCTAACCCAAAAATTCCTATTGCATCTGAAAGTAGAAACTCGCCCGATTACAGCGTTATTTGTATTTTTTCCCTAGGCCGTTCTGGTTAAGCGTTTGGCGCAGCAGAATTGCGAAAAATTTTTTGCCTTCTCAACCATTTCTTAGCTTCAAACTCCCATATCTCGCGAACGGATTGACCTAACCCAAAAATTCCTATTGTATCTGAAAGTAGAAACTCGCCCGATTACAACGGTATGTGTATTTTTTCCCTAGGCCATTCTGGTTAAGCGTTTGGAGCAGCAGAATTGCGAAAAGTTTTTTGCCTTCTCAACCATTTCTTGGCTTCAAACTCCCATATCTCGCGAACGGATTGACCTAACCCAAAAATTCCTGTTGCGTCTGAAAGTAGAAACTCGCCCGATTACAACGCTATGTGTATTTTTTCCCTAGGCCATTCTGGTTAAGCGTTCGGAGCAGCAGAATTGCGAAAAATTTTTTGCCTTCTCAACCATTTCTTGTCTTCAAACTCCCATATCTCGCGAACGGATTGACCTAACCCAAAAATTCCTATTGCGTCTGAAAGTAGAAACTCGCCCGATTACAACGGTATGTGTATTTTTTCCCTAGGCCATTCTGGTTAAGCGTTTGAAGCAGCAGAATTGCGAAAAATTTTTTGCCTTCTCAACCATTTCTTAGCTTCAAAGTCCCATATCTCGCGAACGGATTGACCAAACCCAGAAGTTCCTGCTGCGTCTGAAAGTAGAAACACGCCCGATTACAACGGTATGTGTATTTTTTCCCTAGGCCATTCTGGTTAAGCGTTCGGAGCAGCAGAATTGCGAAAAATTTTTTGCCTTCTCAACCATTTCTTGTCTTCAAACTCCCATATCTCGCGAACGGATTGACCTAACCCAAAAATTCCTATTGCGTCTGAAAGTAGAAACTCGCCCGATTACAACGATATTTGTATTTTTTCCCTAGGCCATTCTGGTTAAGCGTATGGAGCAGCAGAATTGCGAAAAATTTCTTGCCTTCTCAACCATTTCTTGGCTTCAAACTCCCATATCTCGCGAACGGATTGACCTAACCCAAAAATTCCTATGGCATCTGAAAGTAGAAACTCGCCCGGTTACAACGGTGTGTGGACTTTTTCCCTAGGCCATTCTGGTTAAGCGTTTGGAGCAGCAGAAGTGCGAAAAATTTGTTGTCTTCTCAACCATTTCTTAGCTTCAAACTCCCATATCTCGCGAACGGATTGACGCAACCCAAAAATTCCTGTTGCATCTGAAAGTAGAAACTCGCCCGATTACAACGGTATGTGTATTTTTTCCCTAGGCCACTCTGGTTAAGCGTTTGGAGCAGCAGAATTGCGAAAAATTTTTTGCCTTCTCAAGCATTTCTTGGCTTCAAACTCCCATATCTCGCGAACGGATTGACCTAACCCAAAAATTCCCGTTGCGTCTGAAAGTAGAAACTCGCCCGATTACAACGGTATGTGTATTTTTTCCCTAGGCCATTCTGGTTAAGCGTTTGGAGCAGCAGAATTGCGAAACATTTTTTGCCTTCTCAATCATTTCTTGTCTTCAAACTCCCATATCTCGCGAACGGATTGACCTAACCCAAAAATTCCTATTGCGTCTGAAAGTAGAAACTCGCCCGATTACAACGATATTTGTATTTTTTCCCTAGGCCATTCTGGTTAAGCGTATGGAGCAGCAGAATTGCGAAAAATTTCTTGCCTTCTCAACCATTTCTTGGCTTCAAACTCCCATATCTCGCGAACGGATTGACCTAACCCAAAAATTCCTATGGCATCTGAAAGTAGAAACTCACCCGATTACAACGGTATGTGTATTTTTTCCCTAGGCCATTCTGGTTAAGCGTTTGGAGCAGCAGAATTGCGAAAAATTTTTTGCCTTCTCAACCATTTCTTGTCTTCAAACTCCCATATCTCGCGAACGGATTGACCTAACCCAAAAATTCCTATTGCATCTGAAAGTAGAAACTCGCCCGATTACAGCGTTATTTGTATTTTTTCCCTAGGCCGTTCTGGTTAAGCGTTTGGCGCAGCAGAATTGCGAAAAATTTTTTGCCTTCTCAACCATTTCTTAGCTTCAAACTCCCATATCTCGCGAACGGATTGACCTAACCCAAAAATTCCTATTGTATCTGAAAGTAGAAACTCGCCCGATTACAACGGTATGTGTATTTTTTCCCTAGGCCATTCTGGTTAAGCGTTTGGAGCAGCAGAATTGCGAAAAGTTTTTTGCCTTCTCAACCATTTCTTGGCTTCAAACTCCCATATCTCGCGAACGGATTGACCTAACCCAAAAATTCCTATTGCGTCTGAAAGTAGAAACTCGCCCGATTACAACGATATTTGTATTTTTTCCCTAGGCCATTCTGGTTAAGCGTATGGAGCAGCAGAATTGCGAAAAATTTCTTGCCTTCTCAACCATTTCTTGGCTTCAAACTCCCATATCTCGCGAACGGATTGACCTAACCCAAAAATTCCTATGGCATCTGAAAGTAGAAACTCGCCCGGTTACAACGGTGTGTGGACTTTTTCCCTAGGCCATTCTGGTTAAGCGTTTGGAGCAGCAGAAGTGCGAAAAATTTGTTGTCTTCTCAACCATTTCTTAGCTTCAAACTCCCATATCTCGCGAACGGATTGACGCAACCCAAAAATTCCTATTGCATCTGAAAGTAGAAACTCGCCCGATTACAACGGTATGTGTATTTTTTCCCTAGGCCACTCTGGTTAAGCGTTTGGAGCAGCAGAATTGCGAAAAATTTTTTGCCTTCTCAAGCATTTCTTGGCTTCAAACTCCCATATCTCGCGAACGGATTGACCTAACCCAAAAATTCCCGTTGCGTCTGAAAGTAGAAACTCGCCCGATTACAACGGTATGTGTATTTTTTCCCTAGGCCATTCTGGTTAAGCGTTTGGAGCAGCAGAATTGCGAAAAATTTTTTGCCTTCTCAACCATTTCTTGGCTTCAAACTCCCATATCTCGCGAACGGATTGACCTAACCCAAAAATTCCTGTTGCGTCTGAAAGTAGAAACTCGCCCGGTTACAACGGTATGTGTATTTTTTCCCTAGGCCATTCTGGTTAAGTGTTTGGAGCAGCAGAATTGCGGAAAATTTTTTGCCTTCTCAACCATTTCTTAGCTTCAAAGTCCCATATCTCGCGAACGGATTGACCAAACCCAGAAGTTCCTGCTGCGTCTGAAAGTAGAAACACGCCCGATTACAACGGTATGCGTATTTTTTCCCTAGGCCATTCTGGTTAAGCGTTCGGAGCAGCAGAATTGCGAAACATTTTTTGCCTTCTCAATCATTTCTTGTCTTCAAACTCCCATATCTCGCGAACGGATTGACCTAACCCAAAAATTCCTATTGCGTCTGAAAGTAGAAACTCGCCCGATTACAACGATATTTGTATTTTTTCCCTAGGCCATTCTGGTTAAGCGTATGGAGCAGCAGAATTGCGAAAAATTTCTTGCCTTCTCAACCATTTCTTGGCTTCAAACTCCCATATCTCGCGAACGGATTGACCTAACCCAAAAATTCCTATGGCATCTGAAAGTAGAAACTCACCCGATTACAACGGTATGTGTATTTTTTCCCTAGGCCATTCTGGTTAAGCGTTTGGAGCAGCAGAATTGCGAAAAATTTTTTGCCTTCTCAACCATTTCTTGTCTTCAAACTCCCATATCTCGCGAACGGATTGACCTAACCCAAAAATTCCTATTGCATCTGAAAGTAGAAACTCGCCCGATTACAGCGTTATTTGTATTTTTTCCCTAGGCCGTTCTGGTTAAGCGTTTGGCGCAGCAGAATTGCGAAAAATTTTTTGCCTTCTCAACCATTTCTTAGCTTCAAACTCCCATATCTCGCGAACGGATTGACCTAACCCAAAAATTCCTATTGTATCTGAAAGTAGAAACTCGCCCGATTACAACGGTATGTGTATTTTTTCCCTAGGCCATTCTGGTTAAGCGTTTGGAGCAGCAGAATTGCGAAAAGTTTTTTGCCTTCTCAACCATTTCTTGGCTTCAAACTCCCATATCTCGCGAACGGATTGACCTAACCCAAAAATTCCTGTTGCGCCTGAAAGTAGAAACTCGCCCGATTACAACGCTATGTGTATTTTTTCCCTAGGCCATTCTGGTTAAGCGTTCGGAGCAGCAGAATTGCGAAAAATTTTTTGCCTTCTCAACCATTTCTTGTCTTCAAACTCCCATATCTCGCGAACGGATTGACCTAACCCAAAAATTCCTATTGCGTCTGAAAGTAGAAACTCGCCCGATTACAACGGTATGTGTATTTTTTCCCTAGGCCATTCTGGTTAAGCGTTTGAAGCAGCAGAATTGCGAAAAATTTTTTGCCTTCTCAACCATTTCTTAGCTTCAAAGTCCCATATCTCGCGAACGGATTGACCAAACCCAGAAGTTCCTGCTGCGTCTGAAAGTAGAAACACGCCCGATTACAACGGTATGTGTATTTTTTCCCTAGGCCATTCTGGTTAAGCGTTTGGAGCAGCAGAATTGCGAAAAGTTTTTTGCCTTCTCAACCATTTCTTGGCTTCAAACTCCCATATCTCGCGAACGGATTGACCTAACCCAAAAATTCCTATTGCGTCTGAAAGTAGAAACTCGCCCGATTACAACGATATTTGTATTTTTTCCCTAGGCCATTCTGGTTAAGCGTATGGAGCAGCAGAATTGCGAAAAATTTCTTGCCTTCTCAACCATTTCTTGGCTTCAAACTCCCATATCTCGCGAACGGATTGACCTAACCCAAAAATTCCTATGGCATCTGAAAGTAGAAACTCGCCCGGTTACAACGGTGTGTGGACTTTTTCCCTAGGCCATTCTGGTTAAGCGTTTGGAGCAGCAGAAGTGCGAAAAATTTGTTGTCTTCTCAACCATTTCTTAGCTTCAAACTCCCATATCTCGCGAACGGATTGACGCAACCCAAAAATTCCTATTGCATCTGAAAGTAGAAACTCGCCCGATTACAACGGTATGTGTATTTTTTCCCTAGGCCACTCTGGTTAAGCGTTTGGAGCAGCAGAATTGCGAAAAATTTTTTGCCTTCTCAAGCATTTCTTGGCTTCAAACTCCCATATCTCGCGAACGGATTGACCTAACCCAAAAATTCCCGTTGCGTCTGAAAGTAGAAACTCGCCCGATTACAACGGTATGTGTATTTTTTCCCTAGGCCATTCTGGTTAAGCGTTTGGAGCAGCAGAATTGCGAAAAATTTTTTGCCTTCTCAACCATTTCTTGGCTTCAAACTCCCATATCTCGCGAACGGATTGACCTAACCCAAAAATTCCTGTTGCGTCTGAAAGTAGAAACTCGCCCGGTTACAACGGTATGTGTATTTTTTCCCTAGGCCATTCTGGTTAAGTGTTTGGAGCAGCAGAATTGCGGAAAATTTTTTGCCTTCTCAACCATTTCTTAGCTTCAAAGTCCCATATCTCGCGAACGGATTGACCAAACCCAGAAGTTCCTGCTGCGTCTGAAAGTAGAAACACGCCCGATTACAACGGTATGCGTATTTTTTCCCTAGGCCATTCTGGTTAAGCGTTCGGAGCAGCAGAATTGCGAAACATTTTTTGCCTTCTCAATCATTTCTTGTCTTCAAACTCCCATATCTCGCGAACGGATTGACCTAACCCAAAAATTCCTATTGCGTCTGAAAGTAGAAACTCGCCCGATTACAACGATATTTGTATTTTTTCCCTAGGCCATTCTGGTTAAGCGTATGGAGCAGCAGAATTGCGAAAAATTTCTTGCCTTCTCAACCATTTCTTGGCTTCAAACTCCCATATCTCGCGAACGGATTGACCTAACCCAAAAATTCCTATGGCATCTGAAAGTAGAAACTCACCCGATTACAACGGTATGTGTATTTTTTCCCTAGGCCATTCTGGTTAAGCGTTTGGAGCAGCAGAATTGCGAAAAATTTTTTGCCTTCTCAACCATTTCTTGTCTTCAAACTCCCATATCTCGCGAACGGATTGACCTAACCCAAAAATTCCTATTGCATCTGAAAGTAGAAACTCGCCCGATTACAGCGTTATTTGTATTTTTTCCCTAGGCCGTTCTGGTTAAGCGTTTGGCGCAGCAGAATTGCGAAAAATTTTTTGCCTTCTCAACCATTTCTTAGCTTCAAACTCCCATATCTCGCGAACGGATTGACCTAACCCAAAAATTCCTATTGTATCTGAAAGTAGAAACTCGCCCGATTACAACGGTATGTGTATTTTTTCCCTAGGCCATTCTGGTTAAGCGTTTGGAGCAGCAGAATTGCGAAAAGTTTTTTGCCTTCTCAACCATTTCTTGGCTTCAAACTCCCATATCTCGCGAACGGATTGACCTAACCCAAAAATTCCTGTTGCGCCTGAAAGTAGAAACTCGCCCGATTACAACGCTATGTGTATTTTTTCCCTAGGCCATTCTGGTTAAGCGTTCGGAGCAGCAGAATTGCGAAAAATTTTTTGCCTTCTCAACCATTTCTTGTCTTCAAACTCCCATATCTCGCGAACGGATTGACCTAACCCAAAAATTCCTATTGCGTCTGAAAGTAGAAACTCGCCCGATTACAACGGTATGTGTATTTTTTCCCTAGGCCATTCTGGTTAAGCGTTTGAAGCAGCAGAATTGCGAAAAATTTTTTGCCTTCTCAACCATTTCTTAGCTTCAAAGTCCCATATCTCGCGAACGGATTGACCAAACCCAGAAGTTCCTGCTGCGTCTGAAAGTAGAAACACGCCCGATTACAACGGTATGTGTATTTTTTCCCTAGGCCATTCTGGTTAAGCGTTTGGAGCAGCAGAATTGCGAAAAATTTTTTGCCTTCTCAACCATTTCTTGGCTTCAAACTCCCATATCTCGCGAACGGATTGACCTAACCCAAAAATTCCTGTTGCGTCTGAAAGTAGAAACTCGCCCGGTTACAACGGTATGTGTATTTTTTCCCTAGGCCATTCTGGTTAAGTGTTTGGAGCAGCAGAATTGCGGAAAATTTTTTGCCTTCTCAACCATTTCTTGTCTTCAAACTCCCATATCTCGCGAACGGATTGACCTAACCCAAAAATTCCTATTGCATCTGAAAGTAGAAACTCGCCCGGTTACAACGGTATGTGTATTTTTTCCCTAGGCCATTCTGGTTAAGCGTTTGGAGCAGCAGAATTGCGAAAAATTTTTTGCCTTCTCAACCATTTCTTGTCTTCAAAGTCCCATATGTCGCGAACGGATTGACCAAACCCAGAAGTTCCTGCTGCGTCTGAAAGTAGAAACACGCCCGATTACAACGGTATGTGTATTTTTTCCCTAGGCCATTCTGGTTAAGCGTTCGGAGCAGCAGAATTGCGAAACATTTTTTGCCTTCTCAATCATTTCTTGTCTTCAAACTCCCATATCTCGCGAACGGATTGACCTAACCCAAAAATTCCTATTGCGTCTGAAAGTAGAAACTCGCCCGATTACAATGATATTTGTATTTTTTCCCTAGGCCATTCTGGTTAAGCGTATGGAGCAGCAGAATTGCGAAAAATTTCTTGCCTTCTCAACCATTTCTTGGCTTCAAACTCCCATATCTCGCGAACGGATTGATCTAACCCAAAAATTCCTATGGCATCTGAAAGTAGAAACTCACCCGATTACAACGGTATGTGTATTTTTTCCCTAGGCCATTCTGGTTAAGCGTTTGGAGCAGCAGAATTGCGAAAAATTTTTTGCCTTCTCAACCATTTCTTGTCTTCAAACTCCCATATCTCGCGAACGGATTGACCTAACCCAAAAATTCCTATTGCATCTGAAAGTAGAAACTCGCCCGATTACAGCGTTATTTGTATTTTTTCCCTAGGCCGTTCTGGTTAAGCGTTTGGCGCAGCAGAATTGCGAAAAATTTTTTGCCTTCTCAACCATTTCTTAGCTTCAAACTCCCATATCTCGCGAACGGATTGACCTAACCCAAAAATTCCTATTGTATCTGAAAGTAGAAACTCGCCCGATTACAACGGTATGTGTATTTTTTCCCTAGGCCATTCTGGTTAAGCGTTTGGAGCAGCAGAATTGCGAAAAGTTTTTTGCCTTCTCAACCATTTCTTGGCTTCAAACTCCCATATCTCGCGAACGGATTGACCTAACCCAAAAATTCCTGTTGCGTCTGAAAGTAGAAACTCGCCCGATTACAACGCTATGTGTATTTTTTCCCTAGGTCATTCTGGTTAAGCGTTCGGAGCAGCAGAATTGCGAAAAATTTTTTGCCTTCTCAACCATTTCTTGTCTTCAAACTCCCATATCTCGCGAACGGATTGACCTAACCCAAAAATTCCTATTGCGTCTGAAAGTAGAAACTCGCCCGATTACAACGGTATGTGTATTTTTTCCCTAGGCCATTCTGGTTAAGCGTTTGAAGCAGCAGAATTGCGAAAAATTTTTTGCCTTCTCAACCATTTCTTGGCTTCAAACTCCCATACCTCGCGAACGGATTGACGTAACCCAAAAATTCCTGTTGCATCTGAAAGTAGAAACTCGCCCGATTACATCGGTGTGTGTATTTTTTTCCTACGCCATTCTGGTTAAGCGTTTGGAGCAGCAGAATTGCGAAAAATTTTTTGCCTTCTCAACCATTTCTTGTCTTCAAAGTCCCATATCTTGCGAACGGATTGACCTAACCCAAAAATTCCTATTGCATCTGAAAGTAGAAGTTCGCCCGATTCCAACGGTATTTGTATTTTTTCCCTAGCCCATTCTCGTTAAGCGTTTGGAGCAGCAGAATTGCGAAAAATTTTTTGCCTTCTCAACCATTTCTTGTCTTCAAACTCCCATATCTCGCGAACGGATTGACCTAACCCAAAAATTCCTATTGCATCTGAAAGTAGAAACTCGCCCGGTTACAACGGTGTGTGGACTTTTTCCCTAGGCCATTCTGGTTAAGCGTTTGGAGCAGCAGAAGTGCGAAAAATTTGTTGTCTTCTCAACCATTTCTTAGCTTCAAACTCCCATATCTCGCGAACGGATTGACGCAACCCAAAAATTCCTGTTGCATCTGAAAGTAGAAACTCGCCCGATTACAACGGTATGTGTATTTTTTCCCTAGGCCACTCTGGTTAAGCGTTTGGAGCAGCAGAATTGCGAAAAATTTTTTGCCTTCTCAAGCATTTCTTGGCTTCAAACTCCCATATCTCGCGAACGGATTGACCTAACCCAAAAATTCCCGTTGCGTCTTAAAGTAGAAACTCGCCCGATTACAACGGTATGTGTATTTTTTCCCTAGGCCATTCTGGTTAAGCGTTTGGAGCAGCAGAATTGCGAAAAATTTTTTGCCTTCTCAACCATTTCTTGGCTTCAAACTCCCATATCTCGCGAACGGATTGACCTAACCCAAAAATTCCTGTTGCGTCTGAAAGTAGAAACTCGCCCGGTTACAACGGTATGTGTATTTTTTCCCTAGGCCATTCTGGCTAAGTGTTTGGAGCAGCAGAATTGCGGAAAATTTTTTGCCTTCTCAACCATTTCTTGTCTTCAAACTCCTATATCTCGCGAACGGATTGACCTAACCCAAAAATTCCTATTGCATCTGAAAGTAGAAACTCGCCCGGTTACAACGGTATGTGTACTTTTTCCCTAGGCCATTCTGGTTAAGCGTTTGGAGCAGCAGAATTGCGAAAAATTTGTTGTCTTCTCAACCATTTCTTAGCTTCAAAGTCCCATATCTCGCGAACGGATTGACCAAACCCAGAAGTTCCTGCTGCGTCTGAAAGTAGAAACACGCCCGATTACAACGGTATGTGTATTTTTTCCCTAGGCCATTCTGGTTAAGCGTTCGGAGCAGCAGAATTGCGAAACATTTTTTGCCTTCTCAATCATTTCTTGTCTTCAAACTCCCATATCTCGCGAACGGATTGACCTAACCCAAAAATTCCTATTGCGTCTGAAAGTAGAAACTCGCCCGATTACAACGATATTTGTATTTTTTCCCTAGGCCATACTGGTTAAGCGTATGGAGCAGCAGAATTTGCGAAAAATTTCTTGCCTTCTCAACCATTTCTTGGCTTCAAACTCCCATATCTCGCGAACGGATTGACCTAACCCAAAAATTCCTATGGCATCTGAAAGTAGAAACTCACCCGATTACAACGGTATGTGTATTTTTTCCCTAGGCCATTCTGGTTAAGCGTTTGGAGCAGCAGAATTGCGAAAAATTTTTTGCCTTCTCAACCATTTCTTGTCTTCAAACTCCCATATCTCGCGAACGGATTGACCTAACCCAAAAATTCCTATTGCATCTGAAAGTAGAAACTCGCCCGATTACAGCGTTATTTGTATTTTTTCCCTAGGCCGTTCTGGTTAAGCGTTTGGCGCAGCAGAATTGCGAAAAATTTTTTGCCTTCTCAACCATTTCTTAGCTTCAAACTCCCATATCTCGCGAACGGATTGACCTAACCCAAAAATTCCCGTTGCGTCTTAAAGTAGAAACTCGCCCGATTACAACGGTATGTGTATTTTTTCCCTAGGCCATTCTGGTTAAGCGTTTGGAGCAGCAGAATTGCGAAAAGTTTTTTGCCTTGTCAACCATTTCTTATCTTCAAACTCCCATATCTCGCGAACGGATTGACCTAACCCAAAAATTCCTATTGCATCTGAAAGTTGAAACTCGCCCGACTACAGCAGTATGTGTATTTTTTCCCTAGCCCATTCTGGTTAAGCGTTTGGAGCAGCAGAATTGCGAAAAATTGTATGCCTTCTCAAACATTTCTTAGCTTCAAAGTCCCATATCTCGCGAACGGATTGACATAACCCAAACATTCCTGTTGCATCTGAAAGTAGAAACTCGCCCGATTACAACGGTATGTGTATTTTTTCCCTACGCCAATCTGGTTAAGCGTTTGGAGCAGCAGAATTGCGAAAAATTTTTTGCCTTCTCAACCATTTCTTGTCTTCAAACTCCCATATCTCGCGAATGGATTGACCTAACCCAAAAATTCCTATTGCATCTGAAAGTAGAAGTTCGCCCGATTCCAACGGTATTTGTATTTTTTCCCTAGCCCATTCTGGTTAAGCGTTTGGAGCAGCAGAATTGCGACAAATTTTTCGCCTTCTCAACCATTTCTTAGCTTCAAAGTCCCATATCTCGCGAACGGATTGATCTAACCCAAAAATTCCTGTTGCATTTGAAAGTAGAAACTCGCCCGATTACAACGGTATGTGTATTTTTTCCCTAGGCCATTCTGGTTAAGCGTTTGGAGCAGCAGAAGTGCGAAAAATTTGTTGTCTTCTCAACCATTTCTTAGCTTCAAACTCCCATATCTCGCGAACGGATTGACCTAACCCAAAAATTCCTATTGCATCTGAAAGTAGAAACTCGCCCGATTACTACGGTGTGTGTATTTTTTCCCTAGGCCATTCGGGTTAAGCGTTTGGAGCAGCAGAAGTGCGAAAAATTTGTTGTCTTCTCAACCATTTCTTAGCTTCAAACTCCCATATCTCGCGAACGGATTGACCTAACCCAAAAATTCCTATTGCATCTGAAAGTAGAAACTCGCCCGATTACAACGGTATTTGTATTTTTTCCCTAGGCCGTTCTGGTTAAGCGTTTGGAGCAGCAGAAGTGCGAAAAAATTTTTGCCTTCTCAACCATTTCTTGGCTTCAAACCCCCATATCTCGCGAACGGATTGACCTAACCCAAAAATTCCTGTTGCATCTGAAAGTAGAAACTCGCCCGATTACAACGGTATGTGTATTTTTTCCCTAGGCCATTCTGGTTAAGCGTTTGGAGCAGCAGAATTGCGAAAAATTTTTTGCCTTCTCAACCATCTCTTGGCTTCAAACTCCCATATCTCGCGAACGGATTGACCTAACCCAAAAATTCCTGTTGCGTCTGAAAGTAGAAGCTCGCCCGATTACAACGCTATGTGTATTTTTTCCCTAGGCCATTCTGGTTAAGCGTTTGGAGCAGCAGAAGTGCGAAGAATTTGTTGTCTTCTCAACCATTTCTTAGCTTCAAACTCCCATATCTCGCGAACGGATTGACCAAACCCCGAAGTTCCTGCTGCGTCTGAAAGTAGGCACTCGCCCGATTACAACGATATGCGTATTTTTTCCCTAGGGCATTCTGGTTAAGCGCTTGGAGCAGCAGAATTGCGAAAAATTGTATGCCTTCTCAACCATTTCTTGGCTTCAAACTCCCATATCTCGCGAACGGATAGACCTAACCCAAAAATTCCTGTTGCGTGTGAAAGTAGAAACTCGCCCGATTACAACGGTATTTGTATTTTTTCCCTAGTCCATTCTGGTTAAGCGTTTGGAGCAGCAGAATTGCGAAAAATTTGTTGTCTTCTCAACCATTTCTTAGCTTCAAACTCCCATATCTCGCGAACGGATTGACCAAACCCAAAAATTACTGCTGCGTCTGACAGAAGAAACTCGCCCGATTATAACGATATGCGTATTTTTTCCCTAGGCCATTCTGGTTAAGCGTTTGGAGCAGCAGAATTGCGAAAAATGTTTTGCCTTCTCAACCATCTCTTGGCTTCAAACTCCCATATCTCGCGAACGGATTGACCTATCCCAAAAATTCCTATTGCATCTGAAAGTAGAAACTCGCCCGATTACTACGGTGTGTGTATTTTTTCCCTAGGCCATTCTGGTTAAGCGTTTGGAGCAGCGGAATTGCGAAAAATTTTTTGCCTTCTCAACCATTTCTTGCCTTCAAACTCTCATATCTCGCGAATGGATTGACATAACCCAAAAATTCCTATTGCATCTGAAAGTAGAAACTCGCCCGATTACAACGCTATGTGTATTTTTTCCCTAGGCCATTCTGGTTAAGCGTTTGGAGCAGCAGAAGTGCGAAGAATTTGTTGTCTTCTCAACCATTTCTTAGCTTCAAACTCCCATATCTCGCGAACGGATTGACAAAACCCAGAAGTTCCTGCTGCGTCTGAAAGTAGAAACTCGCCCGATTACAACGATATGCGTATTTTTTCCCTAGGGCATTCTGGTTAAGCGCTTGGAGCAGCAGAATTGCGAAAAATTTTTTGCCTTCTCAACCATTTCTTGGCTTCCAACTCCCATATCTCGCGAACGGATTGACCTAACCCAAAAATTCCTATTGCATCTGAAAGTAGAAACTCGCCCCATTACAACGGTATGTGTATTTTTTCCCGAGGCCATTCTGGTTAAGCGTTTGGAGCAGCAGAATTGCGAAAAATTTTTTGCCTTCTCAACCATTTCTTAGCTTCAAAGTCCCATATCTCGCGAACGGATTGACCAAACCCAAAAATTCCTGCTGCGTCTGAAAGTAGAAACTCGCCCGATTACAACGGCATGCGTATTTTTTCCGTAGGCCATTCTGGTTAAGCGTTTGGAGCAGCAGAATTGCGAAAAATTTGTTGTCTTCTCAACCATTTCTTAGCTTCAAACTCCCATATCTCGCGAACGGATTGACGTAACTCAAAAATTCCAGTTGCATCTGAGAGTAGAAACTCGCCCGATTACAACGGTATGTGTATTTTTTCCCTAGGCTATTCTGGTTAAGCGTTTGGAGCAGCAGAATTGCGAAAAATTTTTTGCCTTCTCAACCATTTCTTGTCTTCAAACTCCCATATCTCGCGAACGGATTGACCTAACCCAAAAATTCCTATTGCATCTGAAAGTAGAAACTCGCCCGATTACAGCGGTATTTGTATTTTTTCCCTAGGCCGTTCTGGTTAACCGTTTGGAGCAGCAGAATTGCGAAAATTTTTTTGCCTTCTCAACCATTTCTTGGCTTCAAACTCCCATATCTCGCGAACGGATTGACCAAACTCAAAAATTCCTGTTCCGTCTGAAAGTAGAAACTCGCCCGGTTACAACGGTATGCGTATTTTTTCCCTAGGCCATTCTGGTTGAGCATTTGGAGCAGCAGAAGTGCGAAAAGTTTGTTGCCTTCTCAACCATTTCTTAGCTTCAAACTCCCATATCTCGCGAACGGATTGACGTAACCCAAAGATTCCAGTTGCATCTGAAAGTAGAAACTCGCCCTATTACAACGGTATGTGTATTTTTTCCCTAGGCCATTCTGGTTAAGCGTTTGGAGCAGCAGAATTGCGAAAAATTTTTTGCCTTCTCAACCATTTCTTGTCTCCAAACTCCCATATCTCGCGAACGGATTGACCTAACCCAAAAATTCCTATTGCACCTGAAAGTAGAAACTCGCCCGATTACAACGGTATGTGTATTTTCTCCTTAAGCCATTCTGGTTAAGCGTTTGGAGCAGCAGAATTGCGAAAAATTTTTTGCCTTCTCAACCATTTCTTGGCTTCAAAGTCCCATATCTCGCGAACGGATTGACCTAACCCAAAAATTCCTATTGCATCTGAAAGTAGAAACTCGCGCCATTACAACGGTATGTGTATTTTTTCCCGAGGCCATTCTGGTTAAGCGTTTGGAGCAGCAGAATTGCGAAAAATTTTTTGCCTTCTCAACCATTTTTTAGCTTCAAAGTCCCATATCTCGCGAACGGATTGACCAAACCAAAAAATTCCTGCTGCGTCTGAAAGTAGAAACTCGCCCGATTACAACGGTACGCGTATTTTTTCCCTAGGCCATTCTGGTTAAGCGTTTGGAGCAGCAGAAGTGCGAAAAATTTGTTGTCTCCTCAACCATTTCTTAGCTTCAAAGTCCCATATCTCGCGAACGGATTGACCGAACCCAAAAATTCCTGCTGCGTCTGAAAGTAGAATCTCGCCCGATTACAACGGTATGCGTATTTTTTCCCTAGGCCATTCTGGTTAAGCGTTTGGAGCAGCAGAAGTGCGAAAAATTTGTTGTCTTCTCAACCATTTCTTAGCTTCAAAGTCCCATATCTCGCGAACGGATTGACCGAACCCAAAAATTCCTGCTGCGTCTGAAAGTAGAGTCTCGCCAGATTACAACGGTATGCGTATTTTTTCCCTAGGCCATTCTGGTTAAGCGTTTGGAGCAGCAGAAGTGCGAAAAATTTGTTATCTTCTCAACCATTTCTTAGCTTCAAACTCCCATATCTCGCGAACGGATTGACGTAACTCAAAAATTCCAGTTGCATCTGAGAGTAGAAACTCGCCCGATTACAACGGTATGTGTATTTTTTCCCTAGGCCATTCTGGTTAAGCGTTTGGAGAAGCAGAATTGCGAAAAATTTTTTGCCTTCTCAACCATTTCTTGGCTTCAAAGTCCCATATCTCGCGAACGGATTGACATAACCCAAAAATTCCTATTGCATCTGAAAGTAGAAACTCGCCCGATTACAACGGTATGTGTATTTTTTCCCTAGGCCATTCTGGTTAAGCGTTTGGAGCAGCAGAAGTGCGAAAAATTTTTTGCCTTCTGAACCATTTCTTGGTTTCAAACTCCCATATCTCGCGAACGGATTGACCTAACTCAAAAATTCCTGTTCCGTCTGAAAGTAGAAACTCGCCCGGTTACAACGGTATGCGTATTTTTTCCCTAGGCCATTCTGGTTGAGCATTTGGAGCAGCAGAATTGCGAAAAATTTTTTGCCTTCTCAACCATTTCTTGGCTTCAAAGTCCCATATCTCGCGAACGGATTCACCTAACCCAAAAATTCCTGTGCATCTCAAAGTAGAAACTCGCCTGATTACAACGGTATGTGTATTTTTTCCCTAGGCCATTCTGGTTAAACGTTTGGAGCAGCAGAATTGCGAAAAATTTTTTGCCTTCTCAAGCATTTCTTGGTTTCAAACTCCCATATCTCGCGAACGGATTGACCTAACCCAAAAATTCCTATTGCACCTGAAAGTAGAAACTCGCCCGATTACAACGGTATGTGTATTTTCTCCTTAAGCCATTCTGGTTAAGCGTTTGGAGCAGCAGAATTGCGAAAAATTTTTTGCCTTCTCAACCATTTCTTGGCTTCAAAGTCCCATATCTCGCGAACGGATTGACCTTACCCAAAAATTCCTGTGCATCTGAAAGTAGAAACTCGCCCGATTACAACGGTATGTGTATTTTATCCCTAGGCCATTCTGGTTAAGCGTTTGGAGCAGCAGAAGTGCGAAAAATTTGTTATCTTCTCAACCATTTCTTAGCTTCAAACTCCCATATCTCGCGAACGGATTGACCTAACCCAAAAATTCCTATTGCATCTGAAAGTAGAAACTCGCGCCATTACAACGGTATGTGTATTTTTTCCCGAGGCCATTCTGGTTAAGCGTTTGGAGCAGCAGAATTGCGAAAAATTTTTTGCCTTCTCAACCATTTTTTAGCTTCAAAGTCCCATATCTCGCGAACGGATTGACCAAACCAAAAAATTCCTGCTGCGTCTGAAAGTAGAAACTCGCCCGATTACAACGGTACGCGTATTTTTTCCCTAGGCCATTCTGGTTAAGCGTTTGGAGCAGCAGAAGTGCGAAAAATTTGTTGTCTCCTCAACCATTTCTTAGCTTCAAAGTCCCATATCTCGCGAACGGATTGACCGAACCCAAAAATTCCTGCTGCGTCTGAAAGTAGAATCTCGCCCGATTACAACGGTATGCGTATTTTTTCCCTAGGCCATTCTGGTTAAGCGTTTGGAGCAGCAGAAGTGCGAAAAATTTGTTTTCTTCTCAACCATTTCTTAGCTTCAAAGTCCCATATCTCGCGAACGGATTGACCGAACCCAAAAATTCCTGCTGCGTCTGAAAGTAGAGTCTCGCCCGATTACAACGGTATGCGTATTTTTTCCCTAGGCCATTCTGGTTAAGCGTTTGGAGCAGCAGAAGTGCGAAAAATTTGTTATCTTCTCAACCATTTCTTAGCTTCAAACTCCCATATCTCGCGAACGGATTGACGTAACTCAAAAATTCCAGTTGCATCTGAGAGTAGAAACTCGCCCGATTACAACGGTATGTGTATTTTTTCCCCAGGCCATTCTGGTTAAGCGTTTGGAGAAGCAGAATTGCGAAAAATTTTTTGCCTTCTCAACCATTTCTTGGCTTCAAAGTCCCATATCTCGCGAACGGATTGACATAACCCAAAAATTCCTATTGCATCTGAAAGTAGAAACTCGCCCGATTACAACGGTATGTGTATTTTTTCCCTAGGCCATTCTGGTTAAGCGTTTGGAGCAGCAGAAGTGCGAAAAATTTTTTGCCTTCTGAACCATTTCTTGGTTTCAAACTCCCATATCTCGCGAACGGATTGACCTAACTCAAAAATTCCTGTTCCGTCTGAAAGTAGAAACTCGCCCGGTTACAACGGTATGCGTATTTTTTCCCTAGGCCATTCTGGTTGAGCATTTGGAGCAGCAGAAGTGCGAAAAGTTTGTTGCTTTCTCAACCATTTCTTAGCTTCAAACTCCCATATCTCGCGAACGGATTGACGTAACCCAAAAATTCCAGTTGCATCTGAAAGTAGAAACTCGCCCGATTACAACGGTATGTGTATGTTTTCCCTAGGCCATTCTGGTTAAGCGTTTGGAGCAGCAGAATTGCGAAAAATTTTTTGCCTTCTCAACCATTTCTTGGCTTCAAAGTCCCATATCTCGCGAACGGATTCACCTAACCCAAAAATTCCTGTGCATCTCAAAGTAGAAACTCGCCTGATTACAACGGTATGTGTATTTTTTCCCTAGGCCATTCTGGTTAAACGTTTGGAGCAGCAGAATTGCGAAAAATTTTTTGCCTTCTCAAGCATTTCTTGGTTTCAAACTCCCATATCTCGCGAACGGATTGACCTAACCCAAAAATTCCTATTGCACCTGAAAGTAGAAACTCGCCCGATTACAACGGTATGTGTATTTTCTCCTTAAGCCATTCTGGTTAAGCGTTTGGAGCAGCAGAATTGCGAAAAATTTTTTGCCTTCTCAACCATTTCTTGGCTTCAAAGTCCCATATCTCGCGAACGGATTGACCTTACCCAAAAATTCCTGTGCATCTGAAAGTAGAAACTCGCCCGATTACAACGGTATGTGTATTTTATCCCTAGGCCATTCTGGTTAAGCGTTTGGAGCAGCAGAAGTGCGAAAAATTTGTTGTCTTCTCAACCATTTCTTAGCTTCAAAGTACCATATCTCGCGAACGGATTGACCGAACCCAAAAATTCCTGCTGCGTCTGAAAGTAGAAACTCGCCCGATTACAACGGTATGTGTATTTTTTCCCTAGGCCATTCTGGTTAAGCGTTTGGAGCAGCAGAAGTGCGAAAAATTTGTTGTCTTCTCAACCATTTCTTAGCTTCAAACTCCCATATCTCGCGAACGGATTGACGTAACTCAAAAATTCCAGTTGCATCTGAGAGTAGAAACTCGCCCGATTACAACGGTATGTGTATTTTTTCCCTAGGCCATTCTGGTTAAGCGTTTGGAGCAGCAGAATTGCGAAAAATTTTTTGCCTTCTCAACCATTTCTTGTCTTCAAACTCCGATATCTCGCGAACGGATTGACCTAACCCAAAAATTCCTATTGCATCTGAAAGTAGAAACTCGCCCGATTACAGCGGTATTTGTATTTTTTCCCTAGGCCGTTCTGGTTAACCGTTTGGAGCAGCAGAATTGCGAAAAATTTTTTGCCTTCTCAACCATTTCTTGGCTTCAAACTCCCATATCTCGCGAACGGATTGACCTAACTCAAAAATTCCTGTTCCGTCTGAAAGTAGAAACTCGCCCGGTTACAACGGTATGCGTATTTTTTCCCTAGGCCATTCTGGTTGAGCATTTGGAGCAGCAGAAGTGCGAAAAGTTTGTTGCCTTCTCAACCATTTCTTAGCTTCAAACTCCCATATCTCGCGAACGGATTGACGTAACCCAAAGATTCCAGTTGCATCTGAAAGTAGAAACTCGCCCTATTACAACGGTATGTGTATTTTTTCCCTAGGCCATTCTGGTTAAGCGTTTGGAGCAGCAGAATTGCGAAAAATTTTTTGCCTTCTCAACCATTTCTTGTCTTCAAACTCCCATATCTCGCGAACGGATTGACCTAACCCAAAAATTCCTATTGCACCTGAAAGTAGAAACTCGCCCGATTACAATGGTATGTGTATTTTCTCCTTAAGCCATTCTGGTTAAGCGTTTGGAGCAGCAGAATTGCGAAAAATTTTTTGCCTTCTCAACCATTTCTTGGCTTCAAAGTCCCATATCTCGCGAACGGATTGACCTAACCCAAAAATTCCTATTGCATCTGAAAGTAGAAACTAGCGCCATTACAACGGTATGTGTATTTTTTCCCGAGGCCATTCTGGTTAAGCGTTTGGAGCAGCAGAATTGCGAAAAATTTTTTGCCTACTCAACCATTTCTTAACTTCAAAGTCCCATATCTCGCGAACGGATTGACCGAACCCAAAAATTCCTGCTGCGTCTGAAAGTAGAATCTCGCCCGATTACAACGGTATGCGTATTTTTTCCCTAGGCCATTCTGGTTAAGCGTTTGGAGCAGCAGAAGTGCGAAAAATTTGTTGTCTTCTCAACCATTTCTTAGCTTCAAAGACCCATATCTCGCGAACGGATTGACCGAACACAAAAATTCCTGCTGCGTCTGAAAGTAGAGTCTCGCCCGATTACAACGGTATGCGTATTTTTTCCCTAGGCCATTCTGGTTAAGCGTTTGGAGCAGCAGAAGTGCGAAAAATTTTTTGCCTTCTCAACCATTTCTTGGCTTCAAAGTCCCATATCTCGCGAACGGATTGACCTAACCCAAAAATTCCTATTGCATCTGAAAGTAGAAACTCGCCCGATTACAGCGGTATTTGTATTTTTTCCCTAGGCCGTTCTGGTTAACCGTTTGGAGCAGCAGAATTGCGAAAAATTTTTTGCCTTCTCAACCATTTCTTGTCTTTAAACTCCCATATCTCGCGAACGGATTGACCTAACCCAAAAATTCCTATTGCATCTGAAAGTAGAATCTCGCCCGATTACGGCGGTATTTGTATTTTTTCCCTAGGCCGTTCTGGTTAAGCGTTTGGAGCAGCAGAAGTGCGAAAAATTTGTTGTCTCCTCAACCATTTCTTAGCTTCAAACCCCCATATCTCGCGAACGGATTGACGTAACCCAAAGGTTCCTGTTGCATCCGAAAGTAGAAACTCGCCCGATTACAACGGTATGTGTATTTTTTCCCTAGGCCATTCTGGTTAAGCGTTTGGAGCAGCAGAAGTGCGAAAAATTTGTTGTCTTCTCAACCATTTCTTAGCTTCAAAGTGCCATATCTCGCGAACGGATTGACCGAACCCAAAAATTCCTGCTGCGTCTGAAAGTAGAATCTCGCCCGATTACAACGGTATGCGTATTTTTTCCCTAGGCCATTCTGGTTAAGCGTTTGGAGCAGCAGAAGTGCGAAAAATTTGTTGTCTTCTCAACCATTTCTTAGCTTCAAACTCCCATATCTCGCGAACGGATTGACGTAACTCAAAAATTCCAGTTGCATTTGAGAGTAGAAACTCGCCCGATTACAACGGTATGTGTATTTTTTCCCTAGGCCATTCTGGTTAAGCGTTTGGAGCAGCAGAATTGCGAAAAATTTTTTGCGTTCTCAACCATTTCTTGTCTTCAAACTCCCATATCTCGCGAACGGATTGACCTAACCCAAAAATTCCTATTGCATCTGAAAGTAGAATCTCGCCCGATTACGGCGGTATTTGTATTTTTTCCCTAGGCCGTTCTGGTTAAGCGTTTGGAGCAGCAGAAGTGCGAAAAATTTGTTGTCTTCTCAACCATTTCTTAGCTTCAAACTCCCATATCTCGCGAACGGATTGACGTAACCCAAAGATTCCTGTTGCATCTGAAAGTAGAAACTCGCCCGATTACAACGGTATGTGTATTTGTTCCCTAGGCCATTCTGGTTAAGCGTTTGGAGCAGCAGAAATGCGAAAAAATTTTTGCCTTCTCAACCATTTCTTGTCCTCAAACTCCCAAATCTCGCGAACGGGTTGACCTAACCCAAAAATTTCTATTGCATCTGAAAGTAGAAACTCGCCCGATTACAACGGTATGTGTATTTTTTCCGTAGGTCATTCTGGTTAAGCGTTTGGAGCAGCAGAATTGTGAAAAATTTTTTGCCTTCTCTACCATTTCTTGGCTTCAAACTCCCATATCTCGCGAACGGATTGACCTAACCCAAAAATTCCTGTTGCATCTGAAAGTAGAAACTCGCCCGATTACAACGGTATGTGTATTTTTTCCCTAGGCCATTCTGGATAAGCGGTTGGAGCAGCAGAATTGCGAAAAATTTTTTGCCTTCTCAACCATTTCTTGGCTTCAAAGTCCCATATCTCGCGAACGGATTGACCTAACCCAAAAATTCCTATTGCATCTGAAAGTAGAAACTCGCCCGATTACAACGGTATGTGTATTTTTTCCCTAGGCCATTCTGGTTAAGCGTTTGGAGCAGCAGAAGTGCGAAAAGTTTGTTGTCTTCTCAACCATTTCTTAGCTTCAAACTCCCATATCTCGCGAACGGATTGACGTAACCCAAAATTTCCTATTGCGTGTGAAAGTAGAAACTCGCCCGATTACAACGGTATGTGTATTTTTTCCCTAGGCCATTCTGGTTAAGCGTTTGGAGCAGCAGAATTGCGAAAAATTTGTTGCCTCCTCAACCATTTCTTGGCTTCAAAGTCTCATATCTCGCGAACGGATTGACCTAACCCAAAAATTCCTATTGCATCTGATAGTAGAAACTCGCCCGATTACAACGGTATGTGTATTTTTTCCCTAGGCCATTTTGGTTAAGCGTTTGGAGCAGCAGAATTGCGAAAAATTTGTTGCCTTCTCAACCATTTCTTGGCTTCAAACTCCCATATCTCGCGAACGGATTGACCTAACCCAAAAATTCATATTGCATCTGAAAGTAGAAACTCGCCCGATTACAACGGTATGTGTATTTTTTCCCTAGGCCATTCTGGTTAAGCGTTTGGAGCAGCAGAATTGCGAAAAATTTTTTGCCTTCTCCACCATTTCTTGGCTTCAAACTCCCATATCTCGCGAACGGATTGACCTAACTCAAAAATTCCTGTTGCGTCTGAAAGTAGAAACTCGCCCGGTTACAACGGTATGTGTATTTTTTCCCTAGGCCATTCTGGTGAAGCGTTTGGAGAAGCAGAAGTGCGAAAAATTTGTTGCATTCTCAACCATTTCTTAGCTTCAAACTCCCATATCTCGCGAACGGATTAACGTAACCCAAAAATTCCAGTTGCGCCTGAAAGTAGAAACTCGCCCGATTACAACGGTATGTGTATTTTTTCCCTAGGCCATTCTGGATAAGCGTTTGGAGCAGCAGAATTGCGAAAAATTTTTTGCCTTCTCAACCATTTCTTGTCTTCAAACTCCCATATCTCTCGAACGGATTGACCTAACTCAAAAATTCCTGTTGCGTCTGAAAGTAGAAACTCGCCCGGTTACAACGGTATGTGTATTTTTTCCCTAGGCCATTCTGGTGAAGCGTTTGGAGCTGCAGAAGTGCGAAAAATTTGTTGCATTCTCAACCATTTCTTAGCTTCAAACTCCCATATCTCGCGAACGGATTGACGTAACCCAAAAATTCCAGTTGCGTCTGAAAGTAGAAACTCGCCCGATTACAACGGTATGCGTATTTTTTCCCTAGGCCATTCTGGTTAAGCGTTTGGAGCAGCAGAAGTGCGAAAAATTTGTTGTCTTCTCAACCATTTCTTAGCTTCAAAGTCCTATATCTCGCGAACGGTTTGACCGAACCCAAAAATTCCTGCTGCGTCTGAAAGTAGAATCTCGCCCGATTACAACGGTATGCGTATTTTTTCCCTAGGCCATTCTGGTTAAGCGTTTGGAGCAGCAGAAGTGCGAAAAGTTTGTTGTCTTCTCAACCATTTCTTAGCTTCAAACTCCCATATCTCGCGAACGGATTGACGTAACCCAAAATTTCCTATTGCGTGTGAAAGTAGAAACTCGCCCGATTACAACGGCATGTGTATTTTTTCCCTAGGCCATTCTGGTTAAGCGTTTGGAGCAGCAGAATTGCGAAAAATTTGTTGCCTCCTCAACCATTTCTTGGCTTCAAAGTCTCATATCTCGCGAACGGATTGACCTAACCCAAAAATTCCTATTGCATCTGATAGTAGAAACTCGCCCGATTACAACGGTATGTGTATTTTTTCCCTAGGCCATTTTGGTTAAGCGTTTGGAGCAGCAGAATTGCGAAAAATTTGTTGCCTTCTCAACCATTTCTTGGCTTCAAACTCCCATATCTCGCGAACGGATTGACCTAACCCAAAAATTCATATTGCATCTGAAAGTAGAAACTCGCCCGATTACAACGGTGTGTGTATTTTTTCCCTAGGCCATTCTGGTTAAGCGTTTGGAGCAGCAGAATTGCGAAAAATTTTTTGCCTTCTCCACCATTTCTTGGCTTCAAACTCCCATATCTCGCGAACGGATTGACCTAACTCAAAAATTCCTGTTGCGTCTGAAAGTAGAAACTCGCCCGGTTACAACGGTATGTGTATTTTTTCCCTAGGCCATTCTGGTGAAGCGTTTGGAGAAGCAGAAGTGCGAAAAATTTGTTGCATTCTCAACCATTTCTTAGCTTCAAACTCCCATATCTCGCGAACGGATTAACGTAACCCAAAAATTCCAGTTGCGCCTGAAAGTAGAAACTCGCCCGATTACAACGGTATGTGTATTTTTTCCCTAGGCCATTCTGGATAAGCGTTTGGAGCAGCAGAATTGCGAAAAATTTTTTGCCTTCTCAACCATTTCTTGTCTTCAAACTCCCATATCTCTCGAACGGATTGACCTAACTCAAAAATTCCTGTTGCGTCTGAAAGTAGAAACTCGCCCGGTTACAACGGTATGTGTATTTTTTCCCTAGGCCATTCTGGTGAAGCGTTTGGAGCAGCAGAAGTGCGAAAAATTTGTTGCATTCTCTACCATTTCTTAGCTTCAAACTCCCATATCTCGCGAACGGATTGACGTAACCCAAAAATTCCAGTTGCGTCTGAAAGTAGAAACTCGCCCGATTACAACGGTATGTGTATTTTTTCCCTAGGCCATTCTGGATAAGCGTTTGGAGCAGCAGAATTGCGAAAAATTTTTTGCCTTCTCAACCATTTCTTGTCTTCAAACTCCCATATCTCGCGAATGGATTGACCAAACCCAAAAATTCCTGCTGCGTCTGAAAGTAGAAACTCGCCCGGTTACAACGGTATGTATATTTTTTCCCTAGGCCATTCTGGTGAAGCGTTTGGAGAAGCAGAAGTGCGAAAAATTTGTTGCATTCTCAACCATTTCTTAGCTTCAAACTCCCATATCTCGCGAACGGATTAACGTAACCCAAAAATTCCAGTTGCGCCTGAAAGTAGAAACTCGCCCGATTACAACGGTATGCGTATTTTTTCCCTAGGCCATTCTGGTTAAGCGTTTGGAGCAGCAGAAGTGCGAAAAATTTTTTGCCTTCTCAAGCATTTCTTGGCTTCAAACTCCCATATCTCGCGAACGGATTGACCTAACCCAAAAATTCCTATTGCACCTGAAAGTAGAAACTCGCCCGATTACAACGGTATGTGTATTTTCTCCCTAGGCCATTCTGGTTAAGCGTTTGGAGCAGCAGAATTGCGAAAAATTTTTTGCCTTCTCAACCATTTCTTGGCTTCAAAGTCCCATATCTCGCGAACGGATTGACCTAACCCAAAAATTCCTATTGCATCTGAAAGTAGAAACTCGCCCGATTACAACGGTATGTGTATTTTTTCCCTAGGCCATTCTGGTTAAGCGTTTGGAGCAGCAGAGTTGCGAAAAATTTTTTGCCTTCTCAACCATTTCTTGGCTTCAAACTCCCATATCTCGCGAACGGATTGACCTAACCCAAAAATTCCTGTTGCACCTGAAACTAGAAACTCGCCCGATTACAACGGTATGTGTATTTTTTCCCTAGGCCATTCTGGTTAAGCGTTTGGAGCAGCAGAAGTGCGAAAAGTTTGTTGTCTTCTCAACCATTTCTTAGCTTCAAACTCCCATATCTCGCGAACGGATTGACGTAACCCAAAATTTCCTATTGCGTGTGAAAGTAGAAACTCGCCCGATTACAACGGTATGTGTATTTTTTCCCTAGGCCATTCTGGTTAAGCGTTTGGAGCACCAGAATTGCGAGAAATTTGTTGCCTTCTCAACCATTTCTTGGCTTCAAACTCCCATATCTCGCGAACGGATTGACCTAACCCAAAAATTCCTATTGCATCTGAAAGTAGAAACTCGCCCGATTACAACGGTATGTGTATTTTTTCCCTAGGCCATTCTGGTTAAACGTTTGGAGCAGCAGAATTGCGAAAAATTTTTTGCCTTCTCAAGCATTTCTTGGCTTCAAACTCCCATATCTCGCGAACGGATTGACCTAACCCAAAAATTCCTATTGCATCTGAAAGTAGAAACTCGCCCGATTACAACGGTATGTGTATTTTTTCCCTAGGCCATTCTGGTTAAGCGTTTGGAGCAGCAGAATTGCGAAAAATTTTTTGCCTTCTCCACCATTTCTTGGCTTCAAACTCCCATATCTCGCGAACGGATTGACCTAACTCAAAAATTCCTGTTGCGTCTGAAAGTAGAAACTCGCCCGGTTACAACGGTATGTGTATTTCTTCCCTAGGCCATTCTGGTGAAGCGTTTGGAGAAGCAGAAGTGCGAAAAATTTGTTGCATTCTCAACCATTTCTTAGCTTCAAACTCCCATATCTCGCGAACGGATTAACGTAACCCAAAAATTCCAGTTGCGTCTGAAAGTAGAAACTCGCCCGATTACAACGGTATGTGTATTTTTTCCCTAGGCCATTCTGGATAAGCGTTTGGAGCAGCAGAATTGCGAAAAATTTTTTGCCTTCTCAACCATTTCTTGTCTTCAAACTCCCATATCTCGCGAACGGATTGACCTAACCCAAAAATTCCTATTGCATCTGAAAGTAGAAACTCGCCCGATTACAACGGTATGTGTATTTTTTCCCTAGGCCATTCTGGTTAAACGTTTGGAGCAGCAGAATTGCGAAAAATTTTTTGCCTTCTCAAGCATTTCTTGGCTTCAAACTCCCATATCTCGCGAACGGATTGACCTAACCCAAAAATTCCTATTGCATCTGAAAGTAGAAACTCGCCCGATTACAACGGTATGTGTATTTTTTCCCTAGGCCATTCTGGTTAAGCGTTTGGAGCAGCAGAGTTGCGAAAAATTTTTTGCCTTCTCAACCATTTCTTGGCTTCAAACTCCCATATCTCGCGAACGGATTGACCTAACCCAAAAATTCCTATTGCACCTGAAACTAGAAACTCGCCCGATTACAACGGTATGTGTATTTTTTCCCTAGGCCATTCTGGTTAAGCGTTTGGAGCAGCAGAAGTGCGAAAAGTTTGTTGTCTTCTCAACCATTTCTTAGCTTCAAACTCCCATATCTCGCGAACGGATTGACGTAACCCAAAATTTCCTATTGCGTGTGAAAGTAGAAACTCGCCCGATTACAACGGTATGTGTATTTTTTCCCTAGGCCATTCTGGTTAAGCGTTTGGAGCAGCAGAATTGCGAAAAATTTGTTGCCTTCTCAACCATTTCTTGGCTTCAAACTCCCATATCTCGCGAACGGATTGACCTAACCCAAAAATTCCTATTGCATCTGAAAGTAGAAACTCGCCCGATTACAACGGTATGTGTATTTTTTCCCTAGGCCATTCTGGTTAAACGTTTGGAGCAGCAGAATTGCGAAAAATTTTTTGCCTTCTCAAGCATTTCTTGGCTTCAAACTCCCATATCTCGCGAACGGATTGACCTAACCCAAAAATTCCTATTGCATCTGAAAGTAGAAACTCGCCCGATTACAACGGTATGTGTATTTTTTCCCTAGGCCATTCTGGTTAAGCGTTTGGAGCAGCAGAATTGCGAAAAATTTTTTGCCTTCTCCACCATTTCTTGGCTTCAAACTCCCATATCTCGCGAACGGATTGACCTAACTCAAAAATTCCTGTTGCGTCTGAAAGTAGAAACTCGCCCGGTTACAACGGTATGTGTATTTTTTCCCTAGGCCATTCTGGTGAAGCGTTTGGAGAAGCAGAAGTGCGAAAAATTTGTTGCATTCTCAACCATTTCTTAGCTTCAAACTCCCATATCTCGCGAACGGATTAACGTAACCCAAAAATTCCAGTTGCGTCTGAAAGTAGAAACTCGCCCGATTACAACGGTATGTGTATTTTTTCCCTAGGCCATTCTGGATAAGCGTTTGGAGCAGCAGAATTGCGAAAAATTTTTTGCCTTCTCAACCATTTCTTGTCTTCAAACTCCCATATCTCGCGAACGGATTGACCTAACCCAAAAACTCCTATTGCATCTGAAAGTAGAAACTCGCCCGATTACAACGGTATGTGTATTTTTTCCCTAGGCCATTCTGGTTAAACGTTTGGAGCAGCAGAATTGCGAAAAATTTTTTGCCTTCTCAAGCATTTCTTGGCTTCAAACTCCCATATCTCGCGAACGGATTGACCTAACCCAAAAATTCCTATTGCATCTGAAAGTAGAAACTCGCCCGATTACAACGGTATGTGTATTTTTTCCCTAGGCCATTCTGGTTAAGCGTTTGGAGCAGCAGTGTTGCGAAAAATTTTTTGCCTTCTCAACCATTTCTTGGCTTCAAACTCCCATATCTCGCGAACGGATTGACCTAACCCAAAAATTCCTATTGCACCTGAAACTAGAAACTCGCCCGATTACAACGGTATGTGTATTTTTTCCCTAGGCCATTCTGGTTAAGCGTTTGGAGCAGCAGAAGTGCGAAAAGTTTGTTGTCTTCTCAACCATTTCTTAGCTTCAAACTCCCATATCTCGCGAACGGATTGACGTAACCCAAAATTTCCTATTGCGTGTGAAAGTAGAAACTCGCCCGATTACAACGGTATGTGTATTTTTTCCCTAGGCCATTCTGGTTAAGCGTTTGGAGCAGCAGAATTGCGAAAAATTTGTTGCCTTCTCAACCATTTCTTGGCTTCAAACTCCCATATCTCGCGAACGGATTGACCTAACCCAAAAATTCCTATTGCATCCTAAAGTAGAAACTCGCCCGATTACAACGGTATGTGTATTTTTTCCCTAGGCCATTCTGGTTAAACGTTTGGAGCAGCAGAATTGCGAAAAATTTTTTGCCTTCTCAAGCATTTCTTGGCTTCAAACTCCCATATCTCGCGAACGGATTGACCTAACCCAAAAATTCCTATTGCATCTGAAAGTAGAAACTCGCCCGATTACAACGGTATGTGTATTTTTTCCCTAGGCCATTCTGGTTAAGCGTTTGGAGCAGCAGAATTGCGAAAAATTTTTTGCCTTCTCCACCATTTCTTGGCTTCAAACTCCCATATCTCGCGAACGGATTGACCTAACTCAAAAATTCCTGTTGCGTCTGAAAGTAGAAACTCGCCCGATTACAACGGTATGTATATTTTTTCCCTAGGCCATTCTGGATAAGCGTTTGGAGCAGCAGAATTGCGAAAAATTTTTTGCCTTCTCAACCATTTCTTGTCTTCAAACTCCCATATCTCGCGAACGGATTGACCTAACCCAAAAATTCCTATTGCATCTGAAAGTAGAAACTCGCCCGATTACAACGGTATGTGTATTTTTTCCCTAGGCCATTCTGGTTAAACGTTTGGAGCAGCAGAATTGCGAAAAATTTTTTGCCTTCTCAAGCATTTCTTGGCTTCAAACTCCCATATCTCGCGAACGGATTGACCTAACCCAAAAATTCCTATTGCATCTGAAAGTAGAAACTCGCCCGATTACAACGGTATGTGTATTTTTTCCCTAGGCCATTCTGGTTAAGCGTTTGGAGCAGCAGAGTTGCGAAAAATTTTTTGCCTTCTCAACCATTTCTTGGCTTCAAACTCCCATATCTCGCGAACGGATTGACCTAACCCAAAAATTCCTATTGCACCTGAAACTAGAAACTCGCCCGATTACAACGGTATGTGTATTTTTTCCCTAGGCCATTCTGGTTAAGCGTTTGGAGCAGCAGAAGTGCGAAAAGTTTGTTGTCTTCTCAACCATTTCTTAGCTTCAAACTCTCATATCTCGCGAACGGATTGACCTAACCCAAAAATTCCTATTGCATCTGATAGTAGAAACTCGCCCGATTACAACGGTATGTGTATTTTTTCCCTAGGCCATTCTGGTTAAGCGTTTGGAGCAGCAGAATTGCGAAAAATTTTTTGCCTTCTCAACCATTTCTTGGCTTCAAACTCCCATATCTCGCGAACGGATTGACCTAACCCAAAAATTCCTATTGCATCTGAAAGTAGAAACTCGCCCGATTACAACGGTATGTGTATTTTTTCCCTAGGCCATTCTGGTTAAGCGTTTGGAGCAGCAGAATTGCGAAAGATTTTTTGCCTTCTCAAGCATTTCTTGGCTTCAAACTCCCATATCTCGCGAACGGATTGACCTAACCCAAAAATTCCTATTGCATCTGAAAGTAGAAACTCGCCCGATTACAACGGTATGTGTATTTTTTGCCTAGGCCATTCTGGTTAAGCGTCTGGAGCAGCAGAGTTGCGAAAAATTTTTTGCCTTCTCAACCATTTCTTGGCTTCAAACTCCCATATCTCGCGAACGGATTGACCTAACCCAAAAATTCCTATTGCACCTGAAACTAGAAACTCGCCCGATTACAACGGTATGTGTATTTTTTCCCTAGGCCATTCTGGTTAAGCGTTTGGAGCAGCAGAAGTGCGAAAAGTTTGTTGTCTTCTCAACCATTTCTTAGCTTCAAACTCCCATATCTCGCGAACGGATTGACGTAACCCAAAATTTCCTATTGCGTGTGAAAGTAGAAACTCGCCCGATTACAACGGTATGTGTATTTTTTCCCTAGGCCATTCTGGTTAAGCGTTTGGAGCAGCAGAATTGCGAAAAATTTTTTGCCTTCTCAACCATTTCTTGGCTTCAAAGCCTCATATCTCGCGAACGGATTGACCTAACCCAAAAATTCCTATTGCACCTGATAGTAGAAACTCGCCCGATTACAACGGTATGTGTATTTTTTCCCTAGGCCATTATGGTTAAGCGTTTGGATAAGCAGAATTGCGAAAAATTTTTTGCCTTCTCAACCATTTCTTGGCTTCAAACTCCCATATCTCGCGAACGGATTGACCTAACCCAAAATTTCCTATTGCGTCTGAAAGTAGAAACTCGCCCGATTACAACGGTATGTGTATTTTTTCCCTAGGCCATTCTGGTTAAGCGTTTGGAGCAGCAGAAGTACGAAGAATTTGTTGTCTTCTCAACCATTTCTTAGCTTCAAAGTCCCATATCTCGCGAACGGATTGACCTGACCCAAAAATTCCTATTGCATCTGAATGTAGAAACTCGCCCGATTACAACGCTATGTGTATTTTTTCCCTAGGTCATTCTGGTTAAGCGTTTGGAGCAGCAGAATTGTGAAAAATTTTTTGCCTTCTCTACCATTTCTTGGTTTCAAACTCCCATATCTCGCGGACGGATTGACCTAACCCAAAAATTGCTATTGCGTCTGAAAGTAGAAACTCGCCCGATTACAACGGTATGTGTATTTTTTCCCTAGGCCATTCTGGTTAAGCGTTTGGAGCAGCAGAATTGTGATAAATTTTTTGCCTTATCTACCATTTCTTGGCATCAAACTCCCATATCTCGCGAACGGCTTGACCTAACCCAAAAATTCCTATTGCATCTGAAAGTAGAAACTCGCCCGATTACAACGGTATGTGTATTTTCTCCCTAGGCCATTCTGGTTAAGCGTTTGGAGCAGCAGAATTGCGAAAAATTTTTTGCCTTCTCAACCATTTCTTGGATTCAAACTCCCATATCTCGCGAACAGATTGACCTAACCCAAAAATTCCTGTTGCGTCTGAAAGTAGAAACTCGCCCGATTACAACGCTATGTGTATTTTTTCCCTAGGCCATTCTGGTTAAGCTTTTGGAGCAGCAGAATTGCGAAGAATTTGTTGTCTTCTCAACCATTTCTTAACTTCAAACTCCCATATCTCGCGAACGGATTGACCAAACCCAGAAGTTCCTGCTGCGTCTGAAAGTAGGAACTCGCCCGATTACAACGATATGCGTATTTTTTCCCTAGGGCATTCTGGTTAAGCGCTTGGAGCAGCAGAATTGCGAAAAATTTTTTGCCTTCTCAACCATTTCTTAGCTTCAAACTCCCATATCTCGCGAACGGATTGACGTAACCCAAAGATTCCTGTTGCATCAGAAAGTAGAAACTCGCCCGATTACAACGGTATGTGTATTTTTTCCCTGCGCCATTCTGGTTAAGCGTTTGGAGCAGCAGAATTGCGAAAAATTTCTTGCCTTCTCAAACATTTCTTGGCTTCAAACTCCCATATCTCGCGAACGGATTGACCTAACCCAAAAATTCCTATGGCATCTGAAAGTAGAAACTCACCCGATTACAACGGTATGTGTATTTTTTCCCTAGGCCATTCTGGTTAAGCGTTTGGAGCAGCAGAAGTGCGAAGAATTTGTTGTCTTCTCAACCATTTCTTAGCTTCAAAGTCCCATATCTCGCGAACGGATTGACCTGACCCAAAAATTCCTATTGCATCTGAAAGTAGAAACTCGCCCGATTACAACGGTATGTGCATTTTTTCCCTAGGTCATTCTGGTTAAGCGTTTGGAGCAGCAGAATTGTGAAAAATTTTTTGCCTTCTCTACCATTTCTTGGCTTCAAACTCCCATATCTCGCGAACGGATTGACCTAACCCAAAAAATCCTATTGCATCTGAAAGTAGAAACTCGCCCGATTACAACAGTATGTGTATTTTTTCCCTAGGCCATTCTGATTAAGCGTTTGGAGCAGCAGAATTGCGAAAAATTTTTTGCCTTCTCAACCATTTCTTCTCTTCAAACTCCCATATCTCGCGGACGGATTGACCTAACCCAAAAATTCCTATTGCGTCTGAAAGTAGAAACTCGCCCGATTACAACGGTATGTGTATTTTTTCCCTAGGCCATTCTGGTTAAGCGTTTGGAGCAGCAGAATTGTGATAAATTTTTTGCCTTATCTACCATTTCTTGGCTTCAAACTCCCATATCTCGCGAACGGCTTGACCTAACCCAAAAATTCCTATTGCATCTGAAAGTAGAAACTCGCCCGATTACAACGGTATGTGTATTTTCTCCCTAGGCCATTCTGGTTAAGCGTTTGGAGCAGCAGAATTGCGAAAAATTTTTTGCCTTCTCAACCATTTCTTGGCTTCAAACTCCCATATCTCGCGAACAGATTGACCTAACCCAAAAATTCCTGTTGCGTCTGAAAGTAGAAACTCGCCCGATTACAACGCTATGTGTCTTTTTTCCCTAGGCCATTCTGGTTAAGCGTTTGGAGCAGCAGAAGTGCGAAGAATTTGTTGTCTTCTCAACCATTTCTTAGCTTCAAACTCCCATATCTCGCGAACGGATTGACCAAACCCAGAAGTTCCTGCTGCGTCTGAAAGTAGGAACTCGCCCGATTACAACGATATGCGTATTTTTTCCCTAGGGCATTCTGGTTAAGCGTATGGAGCAGCAGAAGTGCGACAAATTTTTTGCCTTCTCTACCATTTCTTGGCTTCAAACTCCCATATCTCGCGAACGGATTGACCTAACCCAAAAAATCCTATTGCATCTGAAAGTAGAAACTCGCCCGATTACAAGAGTATGTGTATTTTTTCCCTAGGCCATTCTGATTAAGCGTTTGGAGCAGCAGAATTGCGAAAAATTTTTTGCCTTCTCAACCATTTCTTCTCTTCAAACTCCCATATCTCGCGGACGGATTGACCTAACCCAAAAATTCCTGCTGCGTCTGAAAGTAGAATCTCGCCCGATTACAACGGTATCCGTATTTTTTCCCTAGGCCATTCTGGTTAAGCGTTTGGAGCAGCAGAAGTGCGAAAAATTTGTTGTCTTCTCAACCATTTCTTAGCTTCAAAGTCCCATATCTCGCGAACGGATTGACCGAACCCAAAAATTCCTGCTGCGTCTGAAAGTAGAGTCTCGCCCGATTACAACGGTATGCGTATTTTTTCTCTAGGCCATTCTGGTTAAGCGTTTGGAGCAGCAGAAGTGCGAAAAATTTGTTGTCTTCTCAACCATTTCTTAGCTTCAAACTCCCATATCTCGCGAACGGATTGACGCAACTCAAAAATTCCAGTTGCATCTGAGAGTAGAAACTCGCCCGATTACAACGGTATGTGTATTTTTTCCCTAGGCCATTCTGGTTAAGCGTTTGGAGAAGCAGAAGTGCGAAGAATTTGTTGTCTTCTCAACCATTTCTTGGCTTCAAAGTCCCATATCTCGCGAACGGATTGACATAACCCAAAAATTCCTATTGCATCTGAAAGTAGAAACTCGCCCGATTACAACGGTATGTGTATTTTTTCCCTAGGCCATTCTGGTTAAGCGTTTGGAGCAGCAGAAGTGCGAAAAATTTTTTGCCTTCTGAACCATTTCTTGGTTTCAAACTCCCATATCTCGCGAACGGATTGACCTAACTCAAAAATTCCTCTTCCGTCTGAAAGTAGAAACTCGCCCG
Source organism: Ptiloglossa arizonensis (assembly GCF_051014685.1). Lineage (NCBI taxonomy): Eukaryota > Metazoa > Arthropoda > Insecta > Hymenoptera > Colletidae > Ptiloglossa > Ptiloglossa arizonensis. The sequence continues at coordinate 654,937 of NW_027478654.1, forward strand.
GTTACAACGGTATGCGTATTTTTTCCCTAGGCCATTCTGGTTGAGCATTTGGAGCAGCAGAAGTGCGAAAAGTTTGTTGCTTTCTCAACCATTTCTTAGCTTCAAACTCCCATATCTCGCGAACGGATTGACGTAACCCAAAAATTCCAGTTGCATCTGAAAGTAGAAACTCGCCCGATTACAACGGTATGTGTATGTTTTCCCTAGGCCATTCTGGTTAAGCGTTTGGAGCAGCAGAATTGCGAAAAATTTTTTGCCTTCTCAACCATTTCTTGGCTTCAAAGTCCCATATCTCGCGAACGGATTCACCTAACCCAAAAATTCCTGTGCATCTCAAAGTAGAAACTCGCCTGATTACAACGGTATGTGTATTTTTTCCCTAGGCCATTCTGGTTAAACGTTTGGAGCAGCAGAATTGCGAAAAATTTTTTGCCTTCTCAAGCATTTCTTGGCTTCAAACTCCCATATCTCGCGAACGAATTGACCTAACCCAAAAATTCCTATTGCACCTGAAAGTAGAAACTCGCCCGATTACAACGGTATGTGTATTTTCTCCTTAAGCCATTCTGGTTAAGCGTTTGGAGCAGCAGAATTGCGAAAAATTTTTTGCCTTCTCAACCATTTCTTGGCTTCAAAGTCCCATATCTCGCGAACGGATTGACCTTACCCAAAAATTCCTGTGCATCTGAAAGTAGAAACTCGCCCGATTACAACGGTATGTGTATTTTATCCCTAGGCCATTCTGGTTAAGCGTTTGGAGCAGCAGAAGTGCGAAAAATTTGTTGTCTCCTCAACCATTTCTTAGCTTCAAAGTACCATATCTCGCGAACGGATTGACCGAACCCAAAAATTCCTGCTGTGTCTGAAAGTAGAATCTCGCCCGATTACAACGGTATGCGTATTTTTTCCCTAGGCCATTCTGGTTAAGCGTTTGGAGCAGCAGAAGTGCGAAAAATTTGTTGTCTTCTTAACCATTTCTTAGCTTCAAACTCCCATATCTCGCGAACGGATTGACGTAACTCAAAAATTCCAGTTGCATCTGAGAGTAGAAACTCGCCCGATTACAACGGTATGTGTATTTTTTCCCTAGGCCATTCTGGTTAAGCGTTTGGAGCAGCAGAATTGCGAAAAATTTTTTGCCTTCTCAACCATTTCTTGTCTTCAAACTCCCATATCTCGCGAACGGATTGACCTAACCCAAAAATTCCTATTGCATCTGAAAGTAGAAACTCGCCCGATTACAGCGGTATTTGTATTTTTTCCCTAGGCCGTTCTGGTTAACCGTTTGGAGCAGCAGAATTGCGAAAAATTTTTTGCCTTCTCAACCATTTCTTGGCTTCAAACTCCCATATCTCGCGAACGGATTGACCTAACTCAAAAATTCCTGTTCCGTCTGAAAGTAGAAACTCGCCCGGTTACAACGGTATGCGTATTTTTTCCCTAGGCCATTCTGGTTGAGCATTTGGAGCAGCAGAAGTGCGAAAAGTTTGTTGCCTTCTCAACCATTTCTTAGCTTCAAACTCCCATATCTCGCGAACGGATTGACGTAACCCAAAGATTCCAGTTGCATCTGAAAGTAGAAACTCGCCCTATTACAACGGTATGTGTATTTTTTCCCTAGGCCATTCTGGTTAAGCGTTTGGAGCAGCAGAATTGCGAAAAATTTTTTGCCTTCTCAACCATTTCTTGTCTTCAAACTCCCATATCTCGCGAACGGATTGACCTAACCCAAAAATTCCTATTGCACCTGAAAGTAGAAACTCGCCCGATTACAACGGTATGTGTATTTTCTCCTTAAGCCATTCTGGTTAAGCGTTTGGAGCAGCAGAATTGCGAAAAATTTTTTGCCTTCTCAACCATTCCTTGGCTTCAAAGTCCCATATCTCGCGAACGGATTGACCTAACCCAAAAATTCCTATTGCATCTGAAAGTAGAAACTCGCGCCATTACAACGGTATGTGTATTTTTTCCCGAGGCCATTCTGGTTAAGCGTTTGGAGCAGCAGAATTGCGAAAAATTTTTTGCCTTCTCAACCATTTCTTAGCTTCAAAGTCCCATATCTCGCGAACGGATTGACCAAACCCAAAAATTCCTGCTGCGTCTGAAAGTAGAAACTCGCCCGATTACAACGGTATGCGTATTTTTTCCCTAGGCCATTCTGGTTAAGCGTTTGGAGCAGCAGAATTGCGAAAAATTTGTTGTCTCCTCAACCATTTCTTAGATTCAAAGTCCCATATCTCGCGAACGGATTGACAGAACCCAAAAATTCCTGCTGCGTCTGAAAGTAGAATCTCGCCCGATTACAACGGTATGCGTATTTTTTCCCTAGGCCATTCTGGTTAAGCGTTTGGAGCAGCAGAAGTGCGAAAAATTTGTTGTCTTCTCAACCATTTCTTAGCTTCAAAGTCCCATATCTCGCGAACGGATTGACCGAACCCAAAAATTCCTGCTGCGTCTGAAAGTAGAGTCTCGCCCGATTACAACGGTATGCGTATTTTTTCCCTAGGCCATTCTGGTTAAGCGTTTGGAGCAGCAGAAGTGCGAAAAATTTGTTGTCTTCTCAACCATTTCTTAGCTTCAAACTCCCATATCTCGCGAACGGATTGACGTAACTCAAAAATTCCAGTTGCATCTGAGAGTAGAAACTCGCCCGATTACAACGGTATGTGTATTTTTTCCCTAGGCCATTCTGGTTAAGCGTTTGGAGAAGCAGAATTGCGAAAAATTTTTTGCCTTCTCAACCATTTCTTGTCTTCAAACTCCCATATCTCGCGAACGGATTGACCTAACCCAAAAATTCCTATTGCATCTGAAAGTAGAAACTCGCCCGATTACAGCGGTATTTGTATTTTTTCCCTAGGCCGTTCTGGTTAACCGTTTGGAGCAGCAGAATTGCGAAAAATTTTTTGCCTTCTCAACCATTTCTTGGCTTCAAAGTCCCATATCTCGCGAACGGATTGACATAACCCAAAAATTCCTATTGCATCTGAAAGTAGAAACTCGCCCGATTACAACGGTATGTGTGTTTTTTCCCTAGGCCATTCTGGTTAAGCGTTTGGAGCAGCAGAAGTGCGAAAAATTTTTTGCCTTCTGAACCATTTCTTGGTTTCAAACTCCCATATCTCGCGAACGGATTGACCTAACTCAAAAATTCCTGTTCCGTCTGAATGTAGAAACTCGCCCGGTTACAACGGTATGCGTATTTTTTCCCTAGGCCATTCTGGTTAAGCGTTTGGAGCAGCAGAATTGCGAAAAATTTGTTGTCTCCTCAACCATTTCTTAAATTCAAAGTCTCATATCTCGCGAACGGATTGACAGAACCCAAAAATTCCTGCTGCGTCTGAAAGTAGAATCTCGCCCGATTACAACGGTATGCGTATTTTTTCCCTAGGCCATTCTGGTTAAGCGTTTGGAGCAGCAGAAGTGCGAAAAATTTGTTGTCTTCTCAACCATTTCTTAGCTTCAAAGTCCCATATCTCGCGAACGGATTGACCGAACCCAAAAATTCCTGCTGCGTCTGAAAGTAGAGTCTCGCCCGATTACAACGGTATGCGTATTTTTTCCCTAGGCCATTCTGGTTAAGCGTTTGGAGCAGCAGAAGTGCGAAAAATTTGTTGTCTTCTCAACCATTTCTTAGCTTCAAACTCCCATATCTCGCGAACGGATTGACGTAACTCAAAAATTCCAGTTGCATCTGAGAGTAGAAACTCGCCCGATTACAACGGTATGTGTATTTTTTCCCTAGGCCATTCTGGTTAAGCGTTTGGAGAAGCAGAATTGCGAAAAATTTTTTGCCTTCTCAACCATTTCTTGTCTTCAAACTCCCATATCTCGCGAACGGATTGACCTAACCCAAAAATTCCTATTGCATCTGAAAGTAGAAACTCGCCCGATTACAGCGGTATTTGTATTTTTTCCCTAGGCCGTTCTGGTTAACCGTTTGGAGCAGCAGAATTGCGAAAAATTTTTTGCCTTCTCAACCATTTCTTGGCTTCAAAGTCCCATATCTCGCGAACGGATTGACATAACCCAAAAATTCCTATTGCATCTGAAAGTAGAAACTCGCCCGATTACAACGGTATGTGTGTTTTTTCCCTAGGCCATTCTGGTTAAGCGTTTGGAGCAGCAGAAGTGCGAAAAATTTTTTGCCTTCTGAACCATTTCTTGGTTTCAAACTCCCATATCTCGCGAACGGATTGACCTAACTCAAAAATTCCTGTTCCGTCTGAATGTAGAAACTCGCCCGGTTACAACGGTATGCGTATTTTTTCCCTAGGCCATTCTGGTTAAGCGTTTGGAGCAGCAGAATTGCGAAAAATTTGTTGTCTCCTCAACCATTTCTTAAATTCAAAGTCTCATATCTCGCGAACGGATTGACAGAACCCAAAAATTCCTGCTGCGTCTGAAAGTAGAATCTCGCCCGATTACAACGGTATGCGTATTTTTTCCCTAGGCCATTCTGGTTAAGCGTTTGGAGCAGCAGAAGTGCGAAAAATTTGTTGTCTTCTCAACCATTTCTTGGCTTCAAAGTCCCATATCTCGCGAACGGATTGACCAAACCCAAAAATTCCTGCTGCGTCTGAAAGTAGAAACTCGCCCGATTACAACGATATGCGTATTTTTTCCCTAGGGCATTCTGGTTAAGCGCTTGGAGCAGCAGAATTGCGAAAAATTTTTTGCCTTCTCAACCATTTCTTGGCTTCCAACTCCCATATCTCGCGAACGGATTGACCTAACCCAAAAATTCCTATTGCATCTGAAAGTAGAAACTCGCCCCATTACAACGGTATGTGTATTTTTTCCCGAGGCCATTCTGGTTAAGCGTTTGGAGCAGCAGAATTGCGAAAAATTTTTTGCCTTCTCAACCATTTCTTAGCTTCAAAGTCCCATATCTCGCGAACGGATTGACCAAACCCAAAAATTCCTGCTGCGTCTGAAAGTAGAAAGTCGCCCGATTACAACGGTATGCGTATTTTTTCCCTAGGCCATTCTGGTTAAGCGTTTGGAGCAGCAGAAGTGCGAAAAATTTGTTGTCTTCTCAACCATTTCTTAGCTTCAAAGTCCCATATCTCGCGAACGGATTGACCGAACCCAAAAATTCCTGCTGCGTCTGAAAGTAGAATCTCGCCCGATTACAACGGTATGCGTATTTTTTCCCTAGGCCATTCTGGTTAAGCGATTGGAGCAGCAGAAGTGCGAAAAATTTGTTGTCTTCTCAACCATTTCTTAGCTTCAAAGTCCCATATCTCGCGAACGGATTGACCGAACCCAAAAATTCCTGCTGCGTCTGAAAGTAGAGTCTCGCCCGATTACAACGGTATGCGTATTTTTTCCCTAGGCCATTCTGGTTAAGCGTTTGGAGCAGCAGAAGTGCGAAAAATTTGTTGTCTTCTCAACCATTTCTTAGCTTCAAAGTCCCATATCTCGCGAACGGATTGACGTAACTCAAAAATTCCAGTTGCATCTGAGAGTAGAAACTCGCCCGATTACAACGGTATGTGTATTTTTTCCCTAGGCCATTCTGGTTAAGCGTTTGGAGCAGCAGAATTGCGAAAAATTTTTTGCCTTCTCAACCATTTCTTGTCTTCAAACTCCCATATCTCGCGATCGGATTGACCTAACCCAAAAATTCCTATTGCATCTGAAAGTAGAATCTCGCCCGATTACGGCGGTATTTGTAATTTTTCCCTAGGCCGTTCTGGTTAAGCGTTTGGAGCAGCAGAAGTGCGAAAAATTTGTTGTCTTCTCAACCATTTCTTAGCTTCAAACTCCCATATCTCGCGAACGGATTGACGTAACCCAAAGATTCCTGTTGCATCTGAAAGTAGAAACTCGCCCGATTACAACGGTATGTGTATTTTTTCCCTAGGCCATTCTGGTTAAGCGTTTGGAGCAGCAGAAATGCGAAAAAATTTTTGCCTTCTCAACCATTTCTTGTCCTCAAACTCCCAAATCTCGCGAACGGGTTGACCTAACCCAAAAATTTCTATTGCATCTGAAAGTAGAAACTCGCACGATTACAACGGTATGTGTATTTTTTCCGTAGGTCATTCTGGTTAAGCGTTTGGAGCAGCAGAATTGTGAAAAATTTTTTGCCTTCTCTACCATTTCTTGGCTTCAAACTCCCATATCTCGCGAACGGATTGACCTAACCCAAAAATTCCTGTTGCATCTGAAAGTAGAAACTCGCCCGGTTACAACGGTATGTGTATTTTTTCCCTAGGCCATTCTGGTTAAACGGTTGGAGCAGCAGAATTGCGAAAAATTTTTTCCCTTCTCAAGCATTTCTTGGCTTCAAACTCCCATATCTCGCGAACGGATTGACCTAACCCAAAAATTCCTATTGCACCTGAAAGTAGAATCTCGCCCGATTACAACGGTATGTGTATTTTCTCCCTAGGCCATTCTGGTTAAGCGTTTGGAGCAGCAGAGTTGCGAAAAATTTTTTGCCTTCTCTACCATTTCTTGGCTTCAAACTCCCATATCTCGCGAACGGATTGACCTAACCCAAAAATTCCTATTGCACCTGAAACTAGAAACTCGCCCGATTACAACGGTATGTGTATTTTTTCCCTAGGCCATTCTGGTTAAGCGTTTGGGGCAGCAGAAGTGCGAAAAGTTTGTTGTCTTCTCAACCCTTTCTTAGCTTCAAACTCCCATATCTCGCGAACGGATTGACGTAACCCAAAATTTCCTATTGCGTGTGAAAGTAGAAACTCGCCCGATTACAACGGTATGTGTATTTTTTCCCTAGGCCATTCTGGTTAAGCGTTTGGAGCAGCAGAATTGCGAAAAATTTGTTGCCTCCTCAACCATTTCTTGGCTTCAAAGTCTCATATCTCGCGAACGGATTGACCTAACCCAAAAATTCCTATTGCATCTGATAGTAGAAACTCGCCCGATTACAACGGTATGTGTATTTTTTCCCTAGGCCATTCTGGATAAGCGTTTGGAGCAGCAGAATTGCGAAAAATTTTTTGCCTTCTCAACCATTTCTTGTCTTCAAACTCCCATATCTCGCGAATGGATTGACCAAACCCAAAAATTCCTGCTGCGTCTGAAAGTAGAAACTCGCCCGGTTACAACGGTATGTGTATTTTTTCCCTAGGCCATTCTGGTGAAGCGTTTGGAGAAGCAGAAGTGCGAAAAATTTGTTGCATTCTCAACCATTTCTTAGCTTCAAACTCCCATATCTCGCGAACGGATTAACGTAACCCAAAAATTCCAGTTGCGCCTGAAAGTAGAAACTCGCCCGATTACAACGGTATGCGTATTTTTTCCCTAGGCCATTCTGGTTAAGCGTTTGGAGCAGCAGAAGTGCGAAAAATTTGTTGTCTTCTCAACCGTTTCTTAGCTTCAAAGTCCCATATCTCGCGAACGGATTGACCGAACCCAAAAATTCCTGCTGCGTCTGAAAGTAGAATCTCGCCCGATTACAACGGTATGCGTATTTTTTCCCTAGGCCATTCTGGTTAAGCGTTTGGAGCAGCAGAAGTGCGAAAAATTTGTTGTCTTCTCAACCATTTCTTAGCTTCAAAGTCCCATATCTCGCGAACGGATTGACCGAACCCAAAAATTCCTGCTGCGTCTGAAAGTAGAGTCTCGCCCGATTACAACGGTATGCGTATTTTTTCCCTAGGCCATTCTGGTTAAGCGTTTGGAGCAGCAGAAGTGCGAAAAATTTGTTGTCTTCTCAACCATTTCTTAGCTTCAAACTCCCATATCTCGCGAACGGATTGACGTAACTCAAAAATTCCAGTTGCATCTGAGAGTAGAAACTCGCCCGATTACAACGGTATGTGTATTTTTTCCCTAGGCCATTCTGGTTAAGCGTTTGGAGAAGCAGAATTGCGAAAAATTTTTTGCCTTCTCAACCATTTCTTGTCTTCAAACTCCCATATCTCGCGAACGGATTGACCTAACCCAAAAATTCCTATTGCATCTGAAAGTAGAAACTCGCCCGATTACAGCGGTATTTGTATTTTTTCCCTAGGCCGTTCTGGTTAACCGTTTGGAGCAGCAGAATTGCGAAAAATTTTTTGCCTTCTCAACCATTTCTTGGCTTCAAAGTCCCATATCTCGCGAACGGATTGACATAACCCAAAAATTCCTATTGCATCTGAAAGTAGAAACTCGCCCGATTACAACGGTATGTGTGTTTTTTCCCTAGGCCATTCTGGTTAAGCGCTTGGAGCAGCAGAATTGCGAAAAATTTTTTGCCTTCTCAACCATTTCTTGGCTTCCAACTCCCATATCTCGCGAACGGATTGACCTAACCCAAAAATTCCTATTGCATCTGAAAGTAGAAACTCGCCCCATTACAACGGTATGTGTATTTTTTCCCGAGGCCATTCTGGTTAAGCGTTTGGAGCAGCAGAATTGCGAAAAATTTTTTGCCTTCTCAACCATTTCTTAGCTTCAAACTCCCATATCTCGCGAACGGATTGACCTAACTCAAAAATTCCTGTTCCGTCTGAATGTAGAAACTCGCCCGGTTACAACGGTATGCGTATTTTTTCCTTAGGCCATTCTGGTTAAGCGTTTGGAGCAGCAGAATTGCGAAAAATTTGTTGTCTCCTCAACCATTTCTTGGCTTCAAAGTCTCATATCTCGCGAACGGATTGACAGAACCCAAAAATTCCTGCTGCGTCTGAAAGTAGAATCTCGCCCGATTACAACGGTATGCGTATTTTTTCCCTAGGGCATTCTGGTTAAGCGCTTGGAGCAGCAGAATTGCGAAAAATTTTTTGCCTTCTCAACCATTTCTTGGCTTCCAACTCCCATATCTCGCGAACGGATTGACCTAACCCAAAAATTCCTATTGCATCTGAAAGTAGAAACTCGCCCCATTACAACGGTATGTGTATTTTTTCCCGAGGCCATTCTGGTTAAGCGTTTGGAGCAGCAGAATTGCGAAAAATTTTTTGCCTTCTCAACCATTTCTTAGCTTCAAAGTCCCATATCTCGCGAACGGATTGACCAAACCCAAAAATTCCTGCTGCGTCTGAAAGTAGAAAGTCGCCCGATTACAACGGTATGCGTATTTTTTCCCTAGGCCATTCTGGTTAAGCGTTTGGGGCAGCAGAAGTGCGAAAAATTTGTTGTCTTCTCAACCATTTCTTAGCTTCAAAGTCCCATATCTCGCGAACGGATTGACCGAACCCAAAAATTCCTGCTGCGTCTGAAAGTAGAATCTCGCCCGATTACAACGGTATGCGTATTTTTTCCCTAGGCCATTCTGGTTAAGCGATTGGAGCAGCAGAAGTGCGAAAAATTTGTTGTCTTCTCAACCATTTCTTAGCTTCAAAGTCCCATATCTCGCGAACGGATTGACCGAACCCAAAAATTCCTGCTGCGTCTGAAAGTAGAGTCTCGCCCGATTACAACGGTATGCGTATTTTTTCCCTAGGCCATTCTGGTTAAGCGTTTGGAGCAGCAGAAGTGCGAAAAATTTGTTGTCTTCTCAACCATTTCTTAGCTTCAAACTCCCATATCTCGCGAACGGATTGACGTAACTCAAAAATTCCAGTTGCATCTGAGAGTAGAAACTCGCCCGATTACAACGGTATGTGTATTTTTTCCCTAGGCCATTCTGGTTAAGCGTTTGGAGCAGCAGAATTGCGAAAAATTTTTTGCCTTCTCAACCATTTCTTGTCTTCAAACTCCCATATCTCGCGATCGGATTGACCTAACCCAAAAATTCCTATTGCATCTGAAAGTAGAATCTCGCCCGATTACGGCGGTATTTGTAATTTTTCCCTAGGCCGTTCTGGTTAAGCGTTTGGAGCAGCAGAAGTGCGAAAAATTTGTTGTCTTCTCAACCATTTCTTAGCTTCAAACTCCCATATCTCGCGAACGGATTGACCTAACCCAAAAATTCCTGTTGCATCTGAAAGTAGAAACTCGCCCGGTTACAACGGTATGTGTATTTTTTCCCTAGGCCATTCTGGTTAAACGGTTGGAGCAGCAGAATTGCGAAAAATTTTTTCCCTTCTCAAGCATTTCTTGGCTTCAAACTCCCATATCTCGCGAACGGATTGACCTAACCCAAAAATTCCTATTGCACCTGAAAGTAGAATCTCGCCCGATTACAACGGTATGTGTATTTTCTCCCTAGGCCATTCTGGTTAAGCGTTTGGAGCAGCAGAATTGCGAAAAATTTTTTGCCTTCTCAACCATTTCTTGGCTTCAAAGTCCCATATCTCGCGAACGGATTGACCTAACCCAAAAATTCCTATTGCATCTGAAAGTAGAAACTCGCCCGATTACAACGGTATGTGTATTTTTTCCCTAGGCCATTCTGGTTAAGCGTTTGGAGCAGCAGAGTTGCGAAAAATTTTTTGCCTTCTCAACCATTTCTTGGCTTCAAACTCCCATATCTCGCGAACGGATTGACCTAACCCAAAAATTCCTATTGCACCTGAAACTAGAAACTCGCCCGATTACAACGGTATGTGTATTTTTTCCCTAGGCCATTCTGGTTAAGCGTTTGGGGCAGCAGAAGTGCGAAAAGTTTGTTGTCTTCTCAACCCTTTCTTAGCTTCAAACTCCCATATCTCGCGAACGGATTGACGTAACCCAAAATTTCCTATTGCGTGTGAAAGTAGAAACTCGCCCGATTACAACGGTATGTGTATTTTTTCCCTAGGCCATTCTGGTTAAGCGTTTGGAGCAGCAGAATTGCGAAAAATTTGTTGCCTCCTCAACCATTTCTTGGCTTCAAAGTCTCATATCTCGCGAACGGATTGACCTAACCCAAAAATTCCTATTGCATCTGATAGTAGAAACTCGCCCGATTACAACGGTATGTGTATTTTTTCCCTAGGCCATTCTGGATAAGCGTTTGGAGCAGCAGAATTGCGAAAAATTTTTTGCCTTCTCAACCATTTCTTGTCTTCAAACTCCCATATCTCGCGAATGGATTGACCAAACCCAAAAATTCCTGCTGCGTCTGAAAGTAGAAACTCGCCCGGTTACAACGGTATGTGTATTTTTTCCCTAGGCCATTCTGGTGAAGCGTTTGGAGAAGCAGAAGTGCGAAAAATTTGTTGCATTCTCAACCATTTCTTAGCTTCAAACTCCCATATCTCGCGAACGGATTAACGTAACCCAAAAATTCCAGTTGCGCCTGAAAGTAGAAACTCGCCCGATTACAACGGTATGCGTATTTTTTCCCTAGGCCATTCTGGTTAAGCGTTTGGAGCAGCAGAAGTGCGAAAAATTTGTTGTCTTCTCAACCGTTTCTTAGCTTCAAAGTCCCATATCTCGCGAACGGATTGACCGAACCCAAAAATTCCTGCTGCGTCTGAAAGTAGAATCTCGCCCGATTACAACGGTATGCGTATTTTTTCCCTAGGCCATTCTGGTTAAGCGTTTGGAGCAGCAGAAGTGCGAAAAATTTGTTGTCTTCTCAACCATTTCTTAGCTTCAAAGTCCCATATCTCGCGAACGGATTGACCGAACCCAAAAATTCCTGCTGCGTCTGAAAGTAGAGTCTCGCCCGATTACAACGGTATGCGTATTTTTTCCCTAGGCCATTCTGGTTAAGCGTTTGGAGCAGCAGAAGTGCGAAAAATTTGTTGTCTTCTCAACCATTTCTTAGCTTCAAACTCCCATATCTCGCGAACGGATTGACGTAACTCAAAAATTCCAGTTGCATCTGAGAGTAGAAACTCGCCCGATTACAACGGTATGTGTATTTTTTCCCTAGGCCATTCTGGTTAAGCGTTTGGAGAAGCAGAATTGCGAAAAATTTTTTGCCTTCTCAACCATTTCTTGTCTTCAAACTCCCATATCTCGCGAACGGATTGACCTAACCCAAAAATTCCTATTGCATCTGAAAGTAGAAACTCGCCCGATTACAGCGGTATTTGTATTTTTTCCCTAGGCCGTTCTGGTTAACCGTTTGGAGCAGCAGAATTGCGAAAAATTTTTTGCCTTCTCAACCATTTCTTGGCTTCAAAGTCCCATATCTCGCGAACGGATTGACATAACCCAAAAATTCCTATTGCATCTGAAAGTAGAAACTCGCCCGATTACAACGGTATGTGTGTTTTTTCCCTAGGCCATTCTGGTTAAGCGTTTGGAGCAGCAGAAGTGCGAAAAATTTTTTGCCTTCTGAACCATTTCTTGGTTTCAAACTCCCATATCTCGCGAACGGATTGACCTAACTCAAAAATTCCTGTTCCGTCTGAATGTAGAAACTCGCCCGGTTACAACGGTATGCGTATTTTTTCCCTAGGCCATTCTGGTTAAGCGTTTGGAGCAGCAGAATTGCGAAAAATTTGTTGTCTCCTCAACCATTTCTTGGCTTCAAAGTCTCATATCTCGCGAACGGATTGACAGAACCCAAAAATTCCTGCTGCGTCTGAAAGTAGAATCTCGCCCGATTACAACGGTATGCGTATTTTTTCCCTAGGGCATTCTGGTTAAGCGCTTGGAGCAGCAGAATTGCGAAAAATTTTTTGCCTTCTCAACCATTTCTTGGCTTCCAACTCCCATATCTCGCGAACGGATTGACCTAACCCAAAAATTCCTATTGCATCTGAAAGTAGAAACTCGCCCCATTACAACGGTATGTGTATTTTTTCCCGAGGCCATTCTGGTTAAGCGTTTGGAGCAGCAGAATTGCGAAAAATTTTTTGCCTTCTCAACCATTTCTTAGCTTCAAAGTCCCATATCTCGCGAACGGATTGACCAAACCCAAAAATTCCTGCTGCGTCTGAAAGTAGAAAGTCGCCCGATTACAACGGTATGCGTATTTTTTCCCTAGGCCATTCTGGTTAAGCGTTTGGAGCAGCAGAAGTGCGAAAAATTTGTTGTCTTCTCAACCATTTCTTAGCTTCAAAGTCCCATATCTCGCGAACGGATTGACCGAACCCAAAAATTCCTGCTGCGTCTGAAAGTAGAATCTCGCCCGATTACAACGGTATGCGTATTTTTTCCCTAGGCCATTCTGGTGAAGCGATTGGAGCAGCAGAAGTGCGAAAAATTTGTTGTCTTCTCAACCATTTCTTAGCTTCAAAGTCCCATATCTCGCGAACGGATTGACCGAACCCAAAAATTCCTGCTGCGTCTGAAAGTAGAGTCTCGCCCGATTACAACGGTATGCGTATTTTTTCCCTAGGCCATTCTGGTTAAGCGTTTGGAGCAGCAGAAGTGCGAAAAATTTGTTGTCTTCTCAACCATTTCTTAGCTTCAAACTCCCATATCTCGCGAACGGATTGACGTAACTCAAAAATTCCAGTTGCATCTGAGAGTAGAAACTCGCCCGATTACAACGGTATGTGTATTTTTTCCCTAGGCCATTCTGGTTAAGCGTTTGGAGCAGCAGAATTGCGAAAAATTTTTTGCCTTCTCAACCATTTCTTGTCTTCAAACTCCCATATCTCGCGATCGGATTGACCTAACCCAAAAATTCCTATTGCATCTGAAAGTAGAATCTCGCCCGATTACGGCGGTATTTGTAATTTTTCCCTAGGCCGTTCTGGTTAAGCGTTTGGAGCAGCAGAAGTGCGAAAAATTTGTTGTCTTCTCAACCATTTCTTAGCTTCAAACTCCCATATCTCGCGAACGGATTGACGTAACCCAAAGATTCCTGTTGCATCTGAAAGTAGAAACTCGCCCGATTACAACGGTATGTGTATTTTTTCCCTAGGCCATTCTGGTTAAGCGTTTGGAGCAGCAGAAATGCGAAAAAATTTTTGCCTTCTCAACCATTTCTTGTCCTCAAACTCCCAAATCTCGCGAACGGGTTGACCTAACCCAAAAATTTCTATTGCATCTGAAAGTAGAAACTCGCACGATTACAACGGTATGTGTATTTTTTCCGTAGGTCATTCTGGTTAAGCGTTTGGAGCAGCAGAATTGTGAAAAATTTTTTGCCTTCTCTACCATTTCTTGGCTTCAAACTCCCATATCTCGCGAACGGATTGACCTAACCCAAAAATTCCTGTTGCATCTGAAAGTAGAAACTCGCCCGGTTACAACGGTATGTGTATTTTTTCCCTAGGCCATTCTGGTTAAACGGTTGGAGCAGCAGAATTGCGAAAAATTTTTTCCCTTCTCAAGCATTTCTTGGCTTCAAACTCCCATATCTCGCGAACGGATTGACCTAACCCAAAAATTCCTATTGCACCTGAAAGTAGAATCTCGCCCGATTACAACGGTATGTGTATTTTCTCCCTAGGCCATTCTGGTTAAGCGTTTGGAGCAGCAGAATTGCGAAAAATTTTTTGCCTTCTCAACCATTTCTTGGCTTCAAACTCCCATATCTCGCGAACGGATTGACCTAACCCAAAAATTCCTATTGCACCTGAAACTAGAAACTCGCCCGATTACAACGGTATGTGTATTTTTTCCCTAGGCCATTCTGGTTAAGCGTTTGGGGCAGCAGAAGTGCGAAAAGTTTGTTGTCTTCTCAACCCTTTCTTAGCTTCAAACTCCCATATCTCGCGAACGGATTGACGTAACCCAAAATTTCCTATTGCGTGTGAAAGTAGAAACTCGCCCGATTACAACGGTATGTGTATTTTTTCCCTAGGCCATTCTGGTTAAGCGTTTGGAGCAGCAGAATTGCGAAAAATTTGTTGCCTCCTCAACCATTTCTTGGCTTCAAAGTCTCATATCTCGCGAATGGATTGACCAAACCCAAAAATTCCTGCTGCGTCTGAAAGTAGAAACTCGCCCGGTTACAACGGTATGTGTATTTTTTCCCTAGGCCATTCTGGTGAAGCGTTTGGAGAAGCAGAAGTGCGAAAAATTTGTTGCATTCTCAACCATTTCTTAGCTTCAAACTCCCATATCTCGCGAACGGATTAACGTAACCCAAAAATTCCAGTTGCGCCTGAAAGTAGAAACTCGCCCGATTACAACGGTATGCGTATTTTTTCCCTAGGCCATTCTGGTTAAGCGTTTGGAGCAGCAGAAGTGCGAAAAATTTGTTGTCTTCTCAACCGTTTCTTAGCTTCAAAGTCCCATATCTCGCGAACGGATTGACCGAACCCAAAAATTCCTGCTGCGTCTGAAAGTAGAATCTCGCCCGATTACAACGGTATGCGTATTTTTTCCCTAGGCCATTCTGGTTAAGCGTTTGGAGCAGCAGAATTGCGAAAAATTTGTTGCCTCCTCAACCATTTCTTGGCTTCAAAGTCTCATATCTCGCGAACGGATTGACCTAACCTAAAAATTCCTATTGCATCTGATAGTAGAAACTCGCCTGATTACAACGGTATGTGTATTTTTTCCCTAGGCCATTCTGGTTAAGCGTTTGGAGCAGCAGAGTTGCGAAAAATTTTTTGCCTTCTCAACCATTTCTTGGCTTCAAACTCCCATATCTCGCGAACGGATTGACCTAACCCAAAAATTCCTATTGCACCTGAAACTAGAAACTCGCCCGATTACAACGGTAAGTGTATTTTTTCCCTAGGCCATTCTGGTTAAGCGTTTGGAGCAGCAGAATTGCGAAAAGTTTGTTGTCTTCTCAACCATTTCTTAGCTTCAAACTCCCATATCTCGCGAACGGATTGACGTAACCCAAAATTTCCTATTGCGTGTGAAAGTAGAAACTCGCCCGATTACAACGGTATGTGTATTTTTTTCCTAGGCCATTCTGGTTAAGCGTTTGGAGCAGCAGAATTGCGAAAAATTTGTTGCCTCCTCAACCATTTCTTGGCTTCAAACTCCCATATGTCGCGAACGGATTGACCTAACCCAAAAATTCCTATTGCATCTGAAAGTAGAAACTCGCCCGATTACAACGGTATGTGTATTTTTTCCCTAGGCCATTCTGGTTAAACGTTTGGAGCAGCAGAATTGCGAAAAATTTTTTGCCTTCTCAAGCATTTCTTGGCTTCAAACTCCCATATCTCGCGAACGGATTGACGTAACCCAAAAATTCCTATTGCATCTGAAAGTAGAAACTCGCCCGATTACAACGGTATGTGTATTTTTTCCCTAGGCCATTCTGGTTAAGCGTTTGGAGCAGCAGAATTGCGAAAAATTTTTTGCCTTCTCCACCATTTCTTGGCTTCAAACTCCCATATCTCGCGAACGGATTGACCTAACTCAAAAATTCCTGTTGCGTCTGAAAGTAGAAACTCGCCCGGTTACAACGGTATGTGTATTTTTTCCCTAGGCCATTCTGGTGAAGCGTTTGGAGAAGCAGAAGTGCGAAAAATTTGTTGCATTCTCAACCATTTCTTAGCTTCAAACTCCCATATCTCGCGAACGGATTAACGTAACCCAAAAATTCCTATTGCACCTGAAAGTAGAATCTCGCCCGATTACAACGGTATGTGTATTTTCTCCCTAGGCCATTCTGGTTAAGCGTTTGGAGCAGCAGAATTGCGAAAAATTTTTTGCCTTCTCAACCATTTCTTGGCTTCAAAGTCCCATATCTCGCGAACGGATTGACCTAACCCAAAAATTCCTATTGCATCTGAAAGTAGAAACTCGCCCGATTACAACGGTATGTGTATTTTTTCCCTAGGCCATTCTGGTTAAGCGTTTGGAGCAGCAGAGTTGCGAAAAATTTTTTGCCTTCTCAACCATTTCTTGGCTTCAAACTCCCATATCTCGCGAACGGATTGACCTAACCCAAAAATTCCTATTGCACCTGAAACTAGAAACTCGCCCGATTACAACGGTATGTGTATTTTTTCCCTAGGCCATTCTGGTTAAGCGTTTGGGGCAGCAGAAGTGCGAAAAGTTTGTTGTCTTCTCAACCCTTTCTTAGCTTCAAACTCCCATATCTCGCGAACGGATTGACGTAACCCAAAATTTCCTGTTGCGTGTGAAAGTAGAAACTCGCCCGATTACAACGGTATGTGTATTTTTTCCCTAGGCCATTCTGGTTAAGCGTTTGGAGCAGCAGAATTGCGAAAAATTTGTTGCCTCCTCAACCATTTCTTGGCTTCAAAGTCTCATATCTCGCGAACGGATTGACCTAACCCAAAAATTCCTATTGCATCTGATAGTAGAAACTCGCCCGATTACAACGGTATGTGTATTTTTTCCCTAGGCCATTCTGGATAAGCGTTTGGAGCAGCAGAATTGCGAAAAATTTTTTGCCTTCTCAACCATTTCTTGTCTTCAAACTCCCATATCTCGCGAATGGATTGACCAAACCCAAAAATTCCTGCTGCGTCTGAAAGTAGAGACTCGCCCGGTTACAACGGTATGTGTATTTTTTCCCTAGGCCATTCTGGTGAAGCGTTTGGAGAAGCAGAAGTGCGAAAAATTTGTTGCATTCTCAACCATTTCTTAGCTTCAAACTCCCATATCTCGCGAACGGATTAACGTAACCCAAAAATTCCAGTTGCGCCTGAAAGTAGAAACTCGCCCGATTACAACGGTATGCGTATTTTTTCCCTAGGCCATTCTGGTTAAGCGTTTGGAGCAGCAGAAGTGCGAAAAATTTGTTGTCTTCTCAACCGTTTCTTAGCTTCAAAGTCCCATATCTCGCGAACGGATTGACCGAACCCAAAAATTCCTGCTGCGTCTGAAAGTAGAATCTCGCCCGATTACAACGGTATGCGTATTTTTTCCCTAGGCCATTCTGGTTAAGCGTTTGGAGCAGCAGAATTGCGAAAAATTTGTTGCCTCCTCAACCATTTCTTGGCTTCAAAGTCTCATATCTCGCGAACGGATTGACCTAACCTAAAAATTCCTATTGCATCTGATAGTAGAAACTCGCCTGATTACAACGGTATGTGTATTTTTTCCCTAGGCGATTCTGGTTAAGCGTTTGGAGCAGCAGAGTTGCGAAAAATTTTTTGCCTTCTCAACCATTTCTTGGCTTCAAACTCCCATATCTCGCGAACGGATTGACCTAACCCAAAAATTCCTATTGCACCTGAAACTAGAAACTCGCCCGATTACAACGGTAAGTGTATTTTTTCCCTAGGCCATTCTGGTTAAGCGTTTGGAGCAGCAGAATTGCGAAAAGTTTGTTGTCTTCTCAACCATTTCTTAGCTTCAAACTCCCATATCTCGCGAACGGATTGACGTAACCCAAAATTTCCTATTGCGTTTGAAAGTAGAAACTCGCCCGATTACAACGGTATGTGTATTTTTTTCCTAGGCCATTCTGGTTAAGCGTTTGGAGCAGCAGAATTGCGAAAAATTTGTTGCCTTCTCAACCATTTCTTGGCTTCAAACTCCCATATGTCGCGAACGGATTGACCTAACCCAAAAATTCCTATTGCATCTGAAAGTAGAAACTCGCCCGATTACAACGGTATGTGTATTTTTTCCCTAGGCCATTCTGGTTAAACGTTTGGAGCAGCAGAATTGCGAAAAATTTTTTGCCTTCT
Source organism: Ptiloglossa arizonensis (assembly GCF_051014685.1). NCBI lineage: Eukaryota > Metazoa > Arthropoda > Insecta > Hymenoptera > Colletidae > Ptiloglossa > Ptiloglossa arizonensis. The sequence continues at coordinate 673,251 of NW_027478654.1, forward strand.
CAAGCATTTCTTGGCTTCAAACTCCCATATCTCGCGAACGGATTGACGTAACCCAAAAATTCCTATTGCATCTGAAAGTAGAAACTCGCCCGATTACAACGGTATGTGTATTTTTTCCCTAGGCCATTCTGGTTAAGCGTTTGGAGCAGCAGAATTGCGAAAAATTTTTTGCCTTCTCCACCATTTCTTGGCTTCAAACTCCCATATCTCGCGAACGGATTGACCTAACTCAAAAATTCCTGTTGCGTCTGAAAGTAGAAACTCGCCCGGTTACAACGGTATGTGTATTTTTTCCCTAGGCCATTCTGGTGAAGCGTTTGGAGAAGCAGAAGTGCGAAAAATTTGTTGCATTCTCAACCATTTCTTAGCTTCAAACTCCCATATCTCGCGAACGGATTAACGTAACCCAAAAATTCCAGTTGCGTCAGAAAGTAGAAACTCGCCCGATTACAACGGTATGTGTATTTTTTCCCTAGGCCATTCTGGATAAGCGTTTGGAGCAGCAGAATTGCGAAAAATTTTTTGCCTTCTCAACCATTTCTTGTCTTCAAACTCCCATATCTCGCGAACGGATTGACCTAACCCAAAAATTCGTATTGCATCTGAAAGTAGAAACTCGCCCGATTACAACGGTATGTGTATTTTTTCCCTAGGCCATTCTGGTTAAACGTTTGGAGCAGCAGAATTGCGAAAAATTTTTTGCCTTCTCAAGCATTTCTTGGCTTCAAACTCCCATATCTCGCGAACGGATTGACCTACCCCAAAAATTCCTATTGCATCTGAAAGTAGAAACTCGCCCGATTACAACGGTATGTGTATTTTTTCCCTAGGCCATTCTGGTTAAGCGTTTGGAGCAGCAGAATTGCGAAAAATTTTTTGCCTTCTCAACCATTTCTTGGCTTCAAACTCCCATATCTCGCGAACGGATAGACCTAACCCAAAAATTCCTATTGCATCTGAAAGTAGAAACTCGCCCGATTACAACGGTATGTGTATTTTTTCCCTAGGCCATTCTGGTTAAGCGTTTGGAGCAGCAGAATTGCGAAAAATTTTTTGCCTTCTCAAGCATTTCTTGGCTTCAAACTCCCATATCTCGCGAACGGATTGACCTAACCCAAAAATTCCTATTGCATCTGAAAGTAGAAACTCGCCCGATCACAACGGTATGTGTATTTTTTCCCTAGGCCATTCTGGTTAAGCGTTTGGAGCAGCAGAATTGCGAAAAATTTTTTGCCTTCTCCACCATTTCTTGGCTTCAAACTCCCATATCTCGCGAACGGATTGACCTAACTCAAAAACTCCTGTTGCGTCTGAAAGTAGAAACTCGCCCGGTTACAACGGTATGTGTATTTTTTCCCTAGGCCATTCTGGTGAAGCGTTTGGAGAAGCAGAAGTGCGAAAAATTTGTTGCATTCTCAACCATTTCTTAGCTTCAAACTCCCATATCTCGCGAACGGATTAACGTAACCCAAAAATTCCAGTTGCGTCAGAAAGTAGAAACTCGCCCGATTACAACGGTATGTGTATTTTTTCCCTAGGCCATTCTGGATAAGCGTTTGGAGCAGCAGAATTGCGAAAAATTTTTTGCCTTCTCAACCATTTCTTGTCTTCAAACTCCCATATCTCACGAACGGATTGACCTAACCCAAAAATTCCTATTGCATCTGAAAGTAGAAACTCGCCCGATTACAACGGTATGTGTATTTTTTCCCTAGGCCAGTCTGGTTAAACGTTTGGAGCAGCAGAATTGCGAAAAATTTTTTGCCTTCTCAAGCATTTCTTGGCTTCAAACTCCCATATCTCGCGAACGGATTGACCTAACCCAAAAATTCCTATTGCATCTGAAAGTAGAAACTCGCCCGATTACAACGGTATGTGTATTTTTTCCCTAGGCCATTCTGGTTAAGCGTTTGGAGCAGCAGAGTTGCGAAAAATTTTTTGCCTTCTCAACCATTTCTTGGCTTCAAACTCCCATATCTCGCGAACGGATTGACCTAACCCAAAAATTCCTATTGCACCTGAAACTAGAAACTCGCCCGATTACAACGGTATGTGTATTTTTTCCCTAGGCCATTCTGGTTAAGCGTTTGAAGCAGCAGAAGTGCGAAAAGTTTGTTGTCTTCTCAACCATTTCTTAGCTTCAAACTCTCATATCTCGCGAACGGATTGACCTAACCCAAAAATTCCTATTGCATCTGATAGTAGAAACTCGCCCGATTACAACGGTATGTGTATTTTTTCCCTAGGCCATTCTGGTTAAGCGTTTGGAGCAGCAGAATTGCGAAAAATTTTTTGCCTTCTCAACCATTTCTTGGCTTCAAACTCCCATATCTCGCGAACGGATTGACCTAACCCAAAAATTCCTATTGCGTCTGAAAGTAGAAACTCGCCCGATTACAACGGTATGTGTATTTTTTCCCTAGGCCATTCTGGTTAAGCGTTTGGAGCAGCAGAAGTGCGAAGAATTTGTTGTCTTCTCAACCATTTCTTAGCTTCAAAGTCCCATATCTCGCGAACGGATTGACCTGACCCAAAAATTCCTATTGCATCTGAAAGTAGAAACTCGCCCGATTACAACGGTATGTGTATTTTTTCCCTAGGTCATTCTGGTTAAGCGTTTGGAGCAGCAGAATTGTGAAAAATTTTTTGCCTTCTCTACCATTTCTTGGCTTCAAACTCCCATATCTCGCGGACGGATTGACCTAACCCAAAAATTCCTATTGCGTCTGAAAGTAGAAACTCGCCCGATTACAACGGTATGTGTATTTTTTCCCTAGGCCATTCTGGTTAAGCGTTTGGAGCAGCAGAATTGTGATAAATTTTTTGCCTTATCTACCATTTCTTGGCATCAAACTCCCAGATCTCGCGAACGGCTTGACCTAACCCAAAAATTCCTATTGCATCTGAAAGTAGAAACTCGCCCGATTACAACGGTATGTGTATTTTCTCCCTAGGCCATTCTGGTTAAGCGTTTGGAGCAGCAGAATTGCGAAAAATTCTTTGCCTTCTCAACCATTTCTTGGATTCAAACTCCCATATCTCGCGAACAGATTGACCTAACCCAAAAATTCCTGTTGCGTCTGAAAGTAGAAACTCGCCCGATTACAACGCTATGTGTATTTTTTCCCTAGGCCATTCTGGTTAAGCGTTTGGAGCAGCAGAATTGCGAAGAATTTGTTGTCTTCTCAACCATTTCTTAGCTTCAAACTCCCATATCTCGCGAACGGATTGACCAAACCCAGAAGTTCCTGCTGCGTCTGAAAGTAGGAACTCGCCCGATTACAATGATATGCGTATTTTTTCCCTAGGGCATTCTGGTTAAGCGCTTGGAGCAGCAGAATTGCGAAAAATTTTTTGCCTTCTCAACCATTTCTTAGCTTCAAACTCCCATTTCTCGCGAACGGATTGACGTAACCCAAAGATTACTGTTGCATCTGAAAGTAGAAACTCGCCCGATTACAACGGTATGTGTATTTTTTCCCTACGCCATTCTGGTTAAGCGTTTGGAGCAGCAGAATTGCGAAAAGTTTTTTTCCTTCTCAACCATTTCTTGGCTTCAAACTCCCATATCTCGCGAACGGATTGACCTAACCCAAAAATTCCTGTTGCATCTGAAAGTAGGAACTCGCCCGATTACAACGGTATGTGTATTTTATCCCTAGGCCGTTCTGGTTAAGCGTTTGGAGCAGCAGAAGTGCGAAGAATTTGTTGTCCTCTCAACCATTTCTTAGCTTCAAAGTCCCATATCTCGCGAACGGGTTGACCTGACCCAAAAATTCCTATTGCATCTGAAAGTAGAAACTCGCCCGATTACAACGGTATGTGTATTTTTTCCCTAGGTCATTCTGGTTAAGCTTTTGGAGCAGCAGAATTGTGAAAAATTGTTTGCCTTCTCTACCATTTCTTGGCTTCAAACTCCCATATCTCGCGAACGGATTGACCTAACCCAAAAAATCCTATTGCATCTGAAAGTAGAAACTCGCCCGATTACAACAGTATGTGTATTTTTTCCCTAGGCCATTCTGATTAAGCGTTTGGAGCAGCAGAATTGCGAAAAATTTTTTGCCTTCTCAACCATTTCTTCTCTTCAAACTCCCATATCTCGCGGACGGATTGACCTAACCCAAAAATTCCTATTGCGTCTGAAAGTAGAAACTCGCCCGATTACAACGGTATGTGTATTTTTTCCCTAGGCCATTCTGGTTAAGCGTTTGGAGCAGCAGAATTGTGATAAATTTTTTGCCTTATCTACCATTTCTTGGCTTCAAACTCCCATATCTCGCGAACGGCTTGACCTAACCCAAAAATTCCTATTGCATCTGAAAGTAGAAACTCGCCCGATTACAACGGTATGTGTATTTTCTCCCTAGGCCATTCTGGTTAGGCGTTTGGAGCAGCAGAATTGCGAAAAATTTTTTGCCTTCTCAACCATTTCTTGGCTTCAAACTCCCATATCTCGCGAACAGATTGACCTAACCCAAAAATTCCTGTTGCGTCTGAAAGTAGAAACTCGCCCGATTACAACGCTATGTGTCTTTTTTCCCTAGGCCATTCTGGTTAAGCGTTTGGAGCAGCAGAAGTGCGAAGAATTTGTTGTCTTCTCAACCATTTCTTAGCTTCAAACTCCCATATCTCGCGAACGGATTGACCAAACCCAGAAGTTCCTGCTGCGTCTGAAAGTAGGAACTCGCCCGATTACAACGATATGCGTATTTTTTCCCTAGGGCATTCTGGTTAAGCGTATGGAGCAGCAGAAGTGCGACAAATTTTTTGCCTTCTCAACCATTTCTTGGCTTCAAACTCCCATATTTCGCGAACGGATTGACCTAACCCAAAAATTCCTGTTGCATCTGAAAGTAGAAACTCGCCCGATTACAACGGTATGTGTATTTTATCCCTAGGCCATTCTGGTTAAGCGTTTGGAGCAGCAGAATTGCAAAAATTTTTTGCCTTCTCAACCATTTCTTGGCTCCAAAGTCCCATATCTCGCGAACGGATTGACATAACCCAAAAATTCCTCTTGCGTCTGAAAGTAGAAACTCGCCCGATTACAACGGTATGTGTATTTTTTCCCTACGCCATTCTGGTTAAGCGTTTGGAGCAGCAGAATTGCGAAAAATTTCTTGCCTTCTCAACCATTTCTTGGCTTCAAACTCCCATATCTCGCGAACGGATTGACCTAACCCAAAAATTCCTATGGCATCTGAAAGTAGAAACTCACCCGATTACAACGGTATGTGTATTTTTTCCCAAGGCCATTCTGGTTAAGCGTATGGAGCAGCAGAAGTGCGAAAAATTTTTTTCCTTCTCAACCATTTCTTGGCTTCAAACTCCCATATCTCGCGAACGGATTGACCTAACCCAAAAATTCCTGTTGCATCTGAAAGTAGGAACTCGCCCGATTACAACGGTATGTGTATTTTATCCCTAGGCCGTTCTGGTTAAGCGTTTGGAGCAGCAGAAGTGCGAAGAATTTGTTGTCTTCTCAACCATTTCTTAGCTTCAAAGTCCCATATCTCGCGAACGGATTGACCTGACCCAAAAATTCCTATTGCATCTGAAAGTAGAAACTCGCCCGATTACAACGGTATGTGTATTTTTTCCCTAGGTCATTCTGGTTAAGCGTTTGGAGCAGCAGAATTGTGAAAAATTTTTTGCCTTCTCTACCATTTCTTGGCTTCAAACTCCCATATCTCGCGAACGGATTGACCTAACCCAAAAAATCCTATTGCATCTGAAAGTAGAAACTCGCCCGATTACAACGGTATGTGTATTTTCTCCCTAGGCCATTCTGGTTAAGCGTTTGGAGCAGCAGAATTGCGAAAAATTTTTTGCCTTCTCAACCATTTCTTGGCTTCAAACTCCCATATCTCGCGAACAGATTGACCTAACCCAAAAATTCCTGTTGCGTCTGAAAGTAGAAGCTCGCCAGATTACAACGCTATGTGTATTTTTTCCCTAGGCCATTCTGGTTAAGCGTTTGGAGCAGCAGAATTGCAAAAATTTTTTGCCTTCTCAACCATTTCTTGGCTCCAAAGTCCCATATCTCGCGAACGGATTGACCTAACCCAAAAATTCCTGTTGCGTCTGAAAGTAGAAGCTCGCCAGATTACAACGCTATGTGTATTTTTTCCCTAGGCCATTCTGGTTAAGCGTTTGGAGCAGCAGAATTGCAAAAATTTTTTGCCTTCTCAACCATTTCTTGGCTCCAAAGTCCCATATCTCGCGAACGGATTGACCTAACCCAAAAATTCCTGTTGCATCTGAAAGTAGAAACTCACCCGATTACAACGGTATGTGTATTTTTTCCCTAGGCCATTCTGGTTAAGCGTATGGAGCAGCAGAAGTGCGACAAATTTTTTGCCTTCTCAACCATTTCTTGGCTTCAAACTCCCATATCTCGCGAACGGATTGACCTAACCCAAAAATTCCTATTGCATCTGAAAGTAGAAACTCGCCCGATTACAACGGTATGTGTATTTTCTCCCTAGGCCATTCTGGTTAAGCCTTTGGAGCAGCAGAATTGCGAAAAATTTTTTGCCTTCTCAACCATTTCTTGGCTTCAAACTCCCATATCTCGCGAACAGATTGACCTAACCCAAAAATTCCTGTTGCGTCTGAAAGTAGAAACTCGCCCGATTACAACGGTATGTGTATTTTTTCCCTAGGCCATTCTGGTTAAGCGTATGGAGCAGCAGAAGTGCGACAAATTTTTTGCCTTCTCAACCATTTCTTAGCTTCAAACTCCCATATCTCGCGAACGGATTGACCAAACCCAGAAGTTCCTGCTGCGTCTGAAAGTAGGAACTCGCCCGATTACAACGATATGCGTATTTTTTCCCTAGGGCATTCTTGTTAAGCGCTTGGAGCAGCAGAATTGCGAAAAATTTTTTGCCTTCTCAACCATTTCTTGGCTTCAAACTCCCATATCTCGCGAACGGATTGACCTAACCCAAAAATTCCTATTGCATCTGAAAGTAGAAACTCGCCCCATTACAACAGTATGTGTATTTTTTCCCGAGGCCATTCTGGTTAAGCGTATGGAGCAGCAGAAGTGCGACAAATTTGTTGCCTTCTCAACCATTTCTTGGCTTCAAACTCCCATATCTCGCGAACGGATTGACCTAACCCAAAAATTCCTGTTGCGTCTGAAAGTAGAAACTCGCCAGATTACAACGCTATGTGTATTTTTTCCCTAGGCCATTCTGGTTAAGCGTTTGGAGCAGCAGAATTGCAAAAATTTTTTGCCTTCTCAACCATTTCTTGGCTCCAAAGTCCCATATCTCGCGAACGGATTGACCTAACCCAAAAATTCCTGTTGCATCTGAAAGTAGAAACTCACCCGATTACAACGGTATGTGTATTTTTTCCCTAGGCCATTCTGGTTAAGCGTATGGAGCAGCAGAAGTGCGACAAATTTTTTGCCTTCTCAACCATTTCTTGGCTTCAAACTCCCATATCTCGCGAACGGATTGACCTAACCCAAAAATTCCTGTTGCATCTGAAAGTAGGAACTCGCCCGATTACAACGGTATGTGTATTTTATCCCTAGGCCATTCTGGTTAAGCGTTTGGAGCAGCAGAATTGCGAAAAATTTTTTGCCTTCTCAACCATTTCTTGGCTTCAAACTCCCATATCTCGCGAACGGATTGACCTAACCCAAAAATTCCTGTTGCGTCTGAAAGTAGAAACTCGCCCGATTACAACGCTATGTGTATTTTTTCCCCAGGCCATACTGGTTAAGCGTTTGGAGCAGCAGAAGTGCGAAGAATTTGTTGTCTTCTCAACCATTTCTTAGCTTCAAAGTCCCATATCTCGCGAACGGATTGACCTGACCCAAAAATTCCTATTGCATCTGAAAGTAGAAACTCGCCCGATTACAACGGTATGTGTATTTTTTCCCTAGGTCATTCTGGTTAAGCGTTTGGAGCAGCAGAATTGTGAAAAATTTTTTGCCTTCTCTAACATTTCTTGGCTTCAAACTCCCATATCTCGCGTACGGATTGACCTAACCCAAAAAATCCTATTGCATCTGAAATTAGAAACTCGCCCGATTACAACAGTATGCGTATTTTTTCCCTAGGGCATTCTTGTTAAGCGCTTGGAGCAGCAGAATTGCGAAAAATTTTTTGCCTTCTCAACCATTTCTTGGCTTCAAACTCCCATATCTCGCGAACGGATTGACCTAACCCAAAAATTCCTATTGCATCTGAAAGTAGAAACTCGCCCCATTACAACAGTATGTGTATTTTTTCCCGAGGCCATTCTGGTTAAGCGTATGGAGCAGCAGAAGTGCGAAAAATTTTTTTCCTTCTCAACCATTTCTTGGCTTCAAACTCCCATATCTCGCGAACGGATTGACCTAACCCAAAAATTCCTGTTGCATCTGAAAGTAGGAACTCGCCCGATTACAACGGTGTGTGTATTTTATCCCTAGCCCATTCTGATTAAGCGTTTGGAGCAGCAGAATTGCGAAAAATTTTTTGCCTTCTCAACCATTTCTTGGCTTCAAACTCCCATATCTCGCGAACGGATTGACCTAACCCAAAAATTCCTGTTGCGTCTGAAAGTAGAAACTCGCCCGATTACAACGCTATGTGTATTTTTTCCCTAGGCCATACTGGTTAAGCGTTTGGAGCAGCAGAAGTGCGAAGAATTTGTTGTCTTCTCAACCATTTCTTAGCTTCAAAGTCCCATATCTCGCGAACGGATTGACCTGACCCAAAAATTCCTATTGCATCTGAAAGTAGAAACTCGCCCGATTACAACGGTATGTGTATTTTTTCCCTAGGTCATTCTGGTTAAGCGTTTGGAGCAGCAGAATTGTGATAAATTTTTTGCCTTATCTACCATTTCTTGGCTTCAAACTCCCATATCTCGCGAACGGCTTGACCTAACCCAAAAATTCCTATTGCATCTGAAAGTAGAAACTCGCCCGATTACAACGGTATGTGTATTTTCTCCCTAGGCCATTCTGGTTAAGCGTTTGGAGCAGCAGAATTGCGAAAAATTCTTTGCCTTCTCAACCATTTCTTGGATTCAAACTCCCATATCTCGCGAACAGATTGACCTAACCCAAAAATTCCTGTTGCGTCTGAAAGTAGAAACTCGCCCGATTACAACGCTATGTGTATTTTTTCCCTAGGCCATTCTGGTTAAGCGTTTGGAGCAGCAGAATTGCGAAGAATTTGTTGTCTTCTCAACCATTTCTTAGCTTCAAACTCCCATATCTCGCGAACGGCTTGACCTAACCCAAAAATTCCTATTGCATCTGAAAGTAGAAACTCGCCCGATTACAACGGTATGTGTATTTTCTCCCTAGGCCATTCTGGTTAAGCGTTTGGAGCAGCAGAATTGCGAAAAATTTTTTGCCTTCTCAACCATTTCTTAGCTTCAAACTCCCATATCTCGCGAACAGATTGACATAACCCAAAAATTCCTGTTGCGTCTGAAAGTAGAAACTCGCCCGATTACAACGCTATGTGTATTTTTCCCTAGGCCATTCTGGTTAAGCGTTTGCAGCAGCAGAATTGCGAAGAATTTGTTGTCTTCTCAACCATTTCTTAGCTTCAAACTCCCATATCTCGCGAACGGATTGACCAAACCCAGAAGTTCCTGCTGCGTCTGAAAGTAGGAACTCGCCCGATTACAACGATATGCGTATTTTTTCCCTAGGGCATTCTGGTTAAGCGCTTGGAGCAGCAGAATTGCGAAAAATTTTTTGCCTTCTCAACCATTTCTTAGCTTCAAACTCCCATATCTCGCGAACGGATTGACGTAACCCAAAGATTCCTGTTGCATCTGAAAGTAGAAACTCGCCCGATTACAACGGTATGTGTATTTTTTCCCTCTGCCATTCTGGTTAAGCGTTTGGAGCAGCAGAATTGCGAAAAATTTCTTGCCTTCTCAACCATTCCTTGGCTTCAAACTCCCATATCTCGCGAACGGATTGACCTAACCCAAAAATTCCTATGGCATCTGAAAGTAGAAACTCACCCGATTACAACGGTATGTGTATTTTTTCCCTAGGCCATTCTGGTTAAGCGTATGGAGCAGCAGAATTGCGAAAAATTTTTTTCCTTCTCAACCATTTCTTGGCTTCAAACTCCCATATCTCGCGAACGGATTGACCTAACCCAAAAATTCCTGTTGCATCTGAAAGTAGGAACTCGTCCGATTACAACGGTATGTGTATTTTATCCCTAGGCCGTTCTGGTTAAGCGTTTGGAGCAGCAGAAGTGCGAAGAATTTGTTGTCTTCTCAACCATTTCTTAGCTTCAAAGTCCCATATCTCGCGAACGGATTGACCTGACCCAAAAATTCCTATTGCATCTGAAAGTAGAAACTCGCCCGATTACAACGGTATGTGTATTTTTTCCCTAGGTCAGTCTGGTTAAGCGTTTGGAGCAGCAGAATTGTGAAAAATTTTTTGCCTTCTCTACCATTTCTTGGCTTCAAAGTCCCATATCTCGCGAACGGATTGACATAACCCAAAAATTCCTGTTGCATCTGAAAGTAGAAACTCACCCGATTACAACGGTATGTGTATTTTTTCCCTAGGCCATTCTGGTTAAGCGTATGGAGCAGCAGAAGTGCGACAAATTTTTTGCCTTCTCAACCATTTCTTGGCTTCAAACTCCCATATCTCGCGAACGGATTGACCTAACCCAAAAATTCCTGTTGCGTCTGAAAGTAGAAACTCGCCCGATTACAACGCTATGTGTATTTTTTCCCTAGGCCATACTGGTTAAGCGTTTGGAGCAGCAGAAGTGCGAAGAATTTGTTGTCTTCTCAACCATTTCTTAGCTTCAAAGTCCCATATCTCGCGAACGGATTGACCTGACCCAAAAATTCCTATTGCATCTGAAAGTAGAAACTCGCCCGATTACAACGGTATGTGTATTTTTTCCCTAGGTCATTCTGGTTAAGCGTTTGGAGCAGCAGAATTGTGAAAAATTTTTTGCCTTCTCTACCATTTCTTGGCTTCAAACTCCCATATCTCGCGAACGGATTGACCTAACCCAAAAAATCCTATTGCATCTGAAATTAGAAACTCGCCCGATTACAACAGTATGCGTATTTTTTCCCTAGGGCATTCTTGTTAAGCGCTTGGAGCAGCAGAATTGCGAAAAATTTTTTGCCTTCTCAACCATTTCTTGGCTCCAAAGTCCCATATCTCGCGAACGGATTGACCTAACCCAAAAATTCCTGTTGCATCTGAAAGTAGAAACTCACCCGATTACAACGGTATGTGTATTTTTTCCCTAGGCCATTCTGGTTAAGCGTATGGAGCAGCAGAAGTGCGAAAAATTTTTTTCCTTCTCAACCATTTCTTGGCTTCAAACTCCCATATCTCGCGAACGGATTGACCTAACCCAAAAATTCCTGTTGCATCTGAAAGTAGGAACTCGCCCGATTACAACGGTGTGTGTATTTTATCCCTAGGCCATTCTGGTTAAGCGTTTGGAGCAGCAGAATTGTGATAAATTTTTTGCCTTATCTACCATTTCTTGGCTTCAAAGTCCCATATCTCGCGAACGGATTGACCTGACCCAAAAATTCCTATTGCATCTGAAAGTAGAAACTCGCCCGATTACAACGGTATGTGTATTTTTTCCCTAGGTCATTCTGGTTAAGCGTTTGGAGCAGCAGAATTGTGAAAAATTTTTTGCCTTCTCTACCATTTCTTGGCTTCAAACTCCCATATCTCGCGAACGGATTGACCTAACCCAAAAAATCCTATTGCATCTGAAATTAGAAACTCGCCCGATTACAACAGTATGCGTATTTTTTCCCTAGGGCATTCTTGTTAAGCGCTTGGAGCAGCAGAATTGCGAAAAATTTTTTGCCTTCTCAACCATTTCTTGGCTTCAAACTCCCATATCTCGCGAACGGATTGACCTGACCCAAAAATTCCTATTGCATCTGAAAGTAGAAACTCGCCCGATTACAACGGTATGTGTATTTTTTCCCTAGGTCAGTCTGGTTAAGCGTTTGGAGCAGCAGAATTGTGAAAAATTTTTTGCCTTCTCTACCATTTCTTGGCTTCAAAGTCCCATATCTCGCGAACGGATTGACATAACCCAAAAATTCCTGTTGCATCTGAAAGTAGAAACTCACCCGATTACAACGGTATGTATATTTTTTCCCTAGGCCATTCTGGTTAAGCGTATGGAGCAGCAGAAGTGCGACAAATTTTTTGCCTTCTCAACCATTTCTTGGCTTCAAACTCCCATATCTCGCGAACGGATTGACCTAACCCAAAAATTCCTGTTGCGTCTGAAAGTAGAAACTCGCCCGATTACAACGCTATGTGAATTTTTTCCCTAGGCCATACTGGTTAAGCGTTTGGAGCAGCAGAAGTGCGAAGAATTTGTTGTCTTCTCAACCATTTCTTAGCTTCAAAGTCCCATATCTCGCGAACGGATTGACCTGACCCAAAAATTCCTATTGCATCTGAAAGTAGAAACTCGCCCGATTACAACGGTATGTGTATTTTTTCCCTAGGTCATTCTGGTTAAGCGTTTGGAGCAGCAGAATTGTGAAAAATTTTTTGCCTTCTCTACCATTTCTTGGCTTCAAACTCCCATATCTCGCGAACGGATTGACCTAACCCAAAAAATCCTATTGCATCTGAAATTAGAAACTCGCCCGATTACAACAGTATGCGTATTTTTTCCCTAGGGCATTCTTGTTAAGCGCTTGGAGCAGCAGAATTGCGAAAAATTTTTTGCCTTCTCAACCATTTCTTGGCTTCAAACTCCCATATCTCGCGAACGGATTGACCTAACCCAAAAATTCCTATTGCATCTGAAAGTAGAAACTCGCCCCATTACAACAGTATGTGTATTTTTTCCCGAGGCCATTCTGGTTAAGCGTATGGAGCAGCAGAAGTGCGACAAATTTTTTGCCTTCTCAACCATTTCTTGGCTTCAAACTCCCATATCTCGCGAACGGATTGACCTAACCCAAAAATTCCTGTTGCGTCTGAAAGTAGAAACTCGCCAGATTACAACGCTATGTGTATTTTTTCCCTAGGCCATTCTGGTTAAGCGTTTGGAGCAGCAGAATTGCAAAAATTTTTTGCCTTCTCAACCATTTCTTGGCTCCAAAGTCCCATATCTCGCGAACGGATTGACCTAACCCAAAAATTCCTGTTGCATCTGAAAGTAGAAACTCACCCGATTACAACGGTATGTGTATTTTTTCCCTAGGCCATTCTGGTTAAGCGTATGGAGCAGCAGAAGTGCGAAAAATTTTTTTCCTTCTCAACCATTTCTTGGCTTCAAACTCCCATATCTCGCGAACGGATTGACCTAACCCAAAAATTCCTGTTGCATCTGAAAGTAGGAACTCGCCCGATTACAACGGTGTGTGTATTTTATCCCTAGGCCATTCTGGTTAAGCGTTTGGAGCAGCAGAATTGTGATAAATTTTTTGCCTTATCTACCATTTCTTGGCTTCAAACTCCCATATCTCGCGAACGGCTTGACCTAACCCAAAAATTCCTATTGCATCTGAAAGTAGAAACTCGCCCGATTACAACGGTATGTGTATTTTCTCCCTAGGCCATTCTGGTTAAGCGTTTGGAGCAGCAGAATTGCGAAAAATTTTTTGCCTTCTCAACCATTTCTTGGTTTCAAACTCCCATATCTCGCGAACAGATTGACCTAACCCAAAAATTCCTGTTGCGTCTGAAAGTAGAAACTCGCCCGATTACAACGCTATGTGTATTTTTTCCCTAGGCCATTCTGGTTAAGCGTTTGGAGCAGCAGAATTGCGAAGAATTTGTTGTCTTCTCAACCATTTCTTAGCTTCAAACTCCCATATCTCGCGAACGGCTTGACCTAACCCAAAAATTCCTATTGCATCTGAAAGTAGAAACTCGCCCGATTACAACGGTATGTGTATTTTCTCCCTAGGCCATTCTGGTTAAGCGTTTGGAGCAGCAGAATTGCGAAAAATTTTTTGCCTTCTCAACCATTTCTTAGCTTCAAACTCCCATATCTCGCGAACAGATTGACCTAACCCAAAAATTCCTGTTGCGTCTGAAAGTAGAAACTCGCCCGATTACAACGCTATGTGTATTTATTCCCTAGGCCATTCTGGTTAAGCGTTTGGAGCAGCAGAATTGCGAAGAATTTGTTGTCTTCTCAACCATTTCTTAGCTTCAAACTCCCATATCTCGCGAACGGATTGACCAAACCCAGAAGTTCCTGCTGCGTCTGAAAGTAGGAACTCGCCCGATTACAACGATATGCGTATTTTTTCCCTAGGGCATTCTGGTTAAGCGCTTGGAGCAGCAGAATTGCGAAAAATTTTTTGCCTTCTCAACCATTTCTTAGCTTCAAACTCCCATATCTCGCGAACGGATTGACGTAACCCAAAGATTCCTGTTGCATCTGAAAGTAGAAACTCGCCCGATTACAACGGTATGTGTATTTTTTCCCTACGCCATTCTGGTTAAGCGTTTGGAGCAGCAGAATTGTGAAAAATTTTTTGCCTTCTCTACCATTTCTTGGCTTCAAAGTCCCATATCTCGCGAACGGATTGACATAACCCAAAAATTCCTGTTGCATCTGAAAGTAGAAACTCACCCGATTACAACGGTATGTATATTTTTTCCCTAGGCCATTCTGGTTAAGCGTATGGAGCAGCAGAAGTGCGACAAATTTTTTGCCTTCTCAACCATTTCTTGGCTTCAAACTCCCATATCTCGCGAACGGATTGACCTAACCCAAAAATTCCTGTTGCGTCTGAAAGTAGAAACTCGCCCGATTACAACGCTATGTGAATTTTTTCCCTAGGCCATACTGGTTAAGCGTTTGGAGCAGCAGAAGTGCGAAGAATTTGTTGTCTTCTCAACCATTTCTTAGCTTCAAAGTCCCATATCTCGCGAACGGATTGACCTGACCCAAAAATTCCTATTGCATCTGAAAGTAGAAACTCGCCCGATTACAACGGTATGTGTATTTTTTCCCTAGGTCATTCTGGTTAAGCGTTTGGAGCAGCAGAATTGTGAAAAATTTTTTGCCTTCTCTACCATTTCTTGGCTTCAAACTCCCATATCTCGCGAACGGATTGACCTAACCCAAAAAATCCTATTGCATCTGAAATTAGAAACTCGCCCGATTACAACAGTATGCGTATTTTTTCCCTAGGGCATTCTTGTTAAGCGCTTGGAGCAGCAGAATTGCGAAAAATTTTTTGCCTTCTCAACCATTTCTTGGCTTCAAACTCCCATATCACGCGAACGGATTGACCTAACCCAAAAATTCCTATTGCATCTGAAAGTAGAAACTCGCCCCATTACAACAGTATGTGTATTTTTTCCCGAGGCCATTCTGGTTAAGCGTATGGAGCAGCAGAAGTGCGACAAATTTTTTGCCTTCTCAACCATTTCTTGGCTTCAAACTCCCATATCTCGCGAACGGATTGACCTAACCCAAAAATTCCTGTTGCGTCTGAAAGTAGAAACTCGCCAGATTACAACGCTATGTGTATTTTTTCCCTAGGCCATTCTGGTTAAGCGTTTGGAGCAGCAGAATTGCAAAAATTTTTTGCCTTCTCAACCATTTCTTGGCTCCAAAGTCCCATATCTCGCGAACGGATTGACCTAACCCAAAAATTCCTGTTGCATCTGAAAGTAGAAACTCACCCGATTACAACGGTATGTGTATTTTTTCCCTAGGCCATTCTGGTTAAGCGTATGGAGCAGCAGAAGTGCGAAAAATTTTTTTCCTTCTCAACCATTTCTTGGCTTCAAACTCCCATATCTCGCGAACGGATTGACCTAACCCAAAAATTCCTGTTGCATCTGAAAGTAGGAACTCGCCCGATTACAACGGTGTGTGTATTTTATCCCTAGGCCATTCTGGTTAAGCGTTTGGAGCAGCAGAATTGTGATAAATTTTTTGCCTTATCTACCATTTCTTGGCTTCAAACTCCCATATCTCGCGAACGGCTTGACCTAACCCAAAAATTCCTATTGCATCTGAAAGTAGAAACTCGCCCGATTACAACGGTATGTGTATTTTCTCCCTAGGCCATTCTGGTTAAGCGTTTGGAGCAGCAGAATTGCGAAAAATTTTTTGCCTTCTCAACCATTTCTTGGTTTCAAACTCCCATATCTCGCGAACAGATTGACCTAACCCAAAAATTCCTGTTGCGTCTGAAAGTAGAAACTCGCCCGATTACAACGCTATGTGTATTTTTTCCCTAGGCCATTCTGGTTAAGCGTTTGGAGCAGCAGAATTGCGAAGAATTTGTTGTCTTCTCAACCATTTCTTAGCTTCAAACTCCCATATCTCGCGAACGGCTTGACCTAACCCAAAAATTCCTATTGCATCTGAAAGTAGAAACTCGCCCGATTACAACGGTATGTGTATTTTCTCCCTAGGCCATTCTGGTTAAGCGTTTGGAGCAGCAGAATTGCGAAAAATTTTTGCCTTCTCAACCATTTCTTAGCTTCAAACTCCCATATCTCGCGAACAGATTGACCTAACCCAAAAATTCCTGTTGCGTCTGAAAGTAGAAACTCGCCCGATTACAACGCTATGTGTATTTATTCCCTAGGCCATTCTGGTTAAGCGTTTGGAGCAGCAGAATTGCGAAGAATTTGTTGTCTTCTCAACCATTTCTTAGCTTCAAACTCCCATATCTCGCGAACGGATTGACCAAACCCAGAAGTTCCTGCTGCATCTGAAAGTAGAAACTCGCCCGATTACAACGGTATGTGTATTTTTTCCCTACGCCATTCTGGTTAAGCGTTTGGAGCAGCAGAATTGCGAAAAATTTCTTGCCTTCTCAACCATTCCTTGGCTTCAAACTCCCATATCTCGCGAACGGATTGACCTAACCCAAAAATTCCTATGGCATCTGAAAGTAGAAACTCACCCGATTACAACGGTATGTGTATTTTTTCCCTAGGCCATTCTGGTTAAGCGTATGGAGCAGCAGAATTGCGAAAAATTTTTTTCCTTCTCAACCATTTCTTGGCTTCAAACTCCCATATCTCGCGAACGGATTGACCTAACCCAAAAATTCCTGTTGCATCTGAAAGTAGGAACTTGTCCGATTACAACGGTATGTGTATTTTATCCCTAGGCCGTTCTGGTTAAGCGTTTGGAGCAGCAGAAGTGCGAAGAATTTGTTGTCTTCTCAACCATTTCTTAGCTTCAAAGTCCCATATCTCGCGAACGGATTGACCTGACCCAAAAATTCCTATTGCATCTGAAAGTAGAAACTCGCCCGATTACAACGGTATGTGTATTTTTTCCCTAGGTCATTCTGGTTAAGCGTTTGGAGCAGCAGAATTGTGAAAAATTTTTTGCCTTCTCTACCATTTCTTGGCTTCAAACTCCCATATCTCGCGAACGGATTGACCTAACACAAAGAATCCTATTGCATCTGAAAGTAGAAACTCGTCCGATTACAACAGTATGTGTATTTTTTCCCTAGGCCCTTCTGATTAAGCGTTTGGAGCAGCAGAATTGCGAAAAATTTTTTGCCTTCTCAACCATTTCTTGTCTTCAAACTCCCATATCTCGCGGACGGATTGACCTAACCCAAAAATTCCTATTGCGTCTGAAAGTAGAAACTCGCCCGATTACAACGGTATGTGTATTTTTTCCCTAGGCCATTCTGGTTAAGCGTTTGGAGCAGCAGAATTGTGATAAATTTTTTGCCTTATCTACCATTTCTTGGCTTCAAACTCCCATATCTCGCGAACGGCTTGACCTAACCCAAAAATTCCTATTGCATCTGAAAGTAGAAACTCGCCCGATTACAACGGTATGTGTATTTTCTCCCTAGGCCATTCTGGTTAAGCGTATGGAGCAGCAGAAGTGCGACAAATTTTTCGCCTTCTTAACCATTTCTTGGCTTCAAACTCCCATATCTCGCGAACGGATTGACCTAACCCAAAAATTCCTGTTGCGTCTGAAAGTAGAAACTCGCCAGATTACAACGCTATGTGTATTTTTTCCCTAGGCCATTCTGGTTAAGCGTTTGGAGCAGCAGAATTGCAAAAATTTTTTGCCTTCTCAACCATTTCTTGGCTCCAAAGTCCCATATCTCGCGAACGGATTGACCTAACCCAAAAATTCCTGTTGCATCTGAAAGTAGAAACTCACCCGATTACAACGGTATGTGTATTTTTTCCCTACGCCATTCTGGTTAAGCGTATGGAGCAGCAGAAGTGCGACAAATTTTTTGCCTTCTCAACCATTTCTTGGCTTCAAACTCCCATATCTCGCGAACGGATTGACCTAACCCAAAAATTCCTGTTGCATCTGAAAGTAGGAACTCGCCCGATTACAACGGTATGTGTATTTTATCCCTAGGCCATTCTGGTTAAGCGTTTGGAGCAGCAGAATTGCGAAAAATTTTTTGCCTTCTCAACCATTTCTTGGCTTCAAACTCCCATATCTCGCGAACGGATTGACCTAACCCAAAAATTCCTGTTGCGTCTGAAAGTAGAAACTCGCCCGATTACAACGCTATGTGTATTTTTTCCCTAGGCCATACTGGTTAAGAGTTTGGAGCAGCAGAAGTGCGAAGAATTTGTTGTCTTCTCAACCATTTCTTAGCTTCAAAGTCCCATATCTCGCGAACGGATTGACCTGACCCAAAAATTCCTATTGCATCTGAAAGTAGAAACTCGCCCGATTACAACGGTATGTGTATTTTTTCCCTAGGTCATTCTGGTTAAGCGTTTGGAGCAGCAGAATTGTGAAAAATTTTTTGCCTTCTCTACCATTTCTTGGCTTCAAACTCCCATATCTCGCGAACGGATTGACCTAACCCAAAAAATCCTATTGCATCTGAAATTAGAAACTCGCCCGATTACAACAGTATGCGTATTTTTTCCCTAGGGCATTCTTGTTAAGCGCTTGGAGCAGCAGAATTGCGAAAAATTTTTTGCCTTCTCAACCATTTCTTGGCTTCAAACTCCCATATCTCGCGAACGGATTGACCTAACCCAAAAATTCCTATTGCATCTGAAAGTAGAAACTCGCCCCATTACAACAGTATGTGTATTTTTTCCCGAGGCCATTCTGGTTAAGCGTATGGAGCAGCAGAAGTGCGACAAATTTTTTGCCTTCTCAACCATTTCTTGGCTTCAAACTCCCATATCTCGCGAACGGATTGACCTAACCCAAAAATTCCTGTTGCGTCTGAAAGTAGAAACTCGCCCGATTACAACAGTATGTGTATTTTATCCCTAGGCCGTTCTGGTTAAGCGTTTGGAGCAGCAGAAGTGCGAAGAATTTGTTGTCTTCTCAACCATTTCTTAGCTTCAAAGTCCCATATCTCGCGAACGGATTGACCTAACCCAAAAATTCCTGTTGCATCTGAAAGTAGAAACTCACCCGATTATAACGGTATGTGTATTTTTTCCCTAGGCCATTCTGGTTAAGCGTTTGGAGCAGCAGAATTGCGAAGAATTTGTTGTCTTCTCAACCATTTCTTAGCTTCAAACTCCCATATCTCGCGAACGGATTGACCAAACCCAGAAGTTCCTGCTGCGTCTGAAAGTAGGAACTCGCCCGATTACAACGATATGCGTATTTTTTCCCTAGGGCATTCTGGTTAAGCGCTTGGAGCAGCAGAATTGCGAAAAATTTTTTGCCTTCTCAACCATTTCTTAGCTTCAAACTCCCATATCTCGCGAACGGATTGACGTAACCCAAAGATTCCTGTTGCATCTGAAAGTAGAAACTCGCCCGATTACAACGGTATGTGTATTTTTTCCCTACGCCATTCTGGTTAAGCGTTTGGAGCAGCAGAATTGCGAAAAATTTCTTGCCTTCTCAACCATTCCTTGGCTTCAAACTCCCATATCTCGCGAACGGATTGACCTAACCCAAAAATTCCTATGGCATCTGAAAGTAGAAACTCACCCGATTACAACGGTATGTGTATTTTTTCCCTAGGCCATTCTGGTTAAGCGTATGGAGCAGCAGAATTGCGAAAAATTTTTTTCCTTCTCAACCATTTCTTGGCTTCAAACTCCCATATCTCGCGAACGGATTGACCTAACCCAAAAATTCCTGTTGCATCTGAAAGTAGGAACTCGTCCGATTACAACGGTATGTGTATTTTATCCCTAGGCCGTTCTGGTTAAGCGTTTGGAGCAGCAGAAGTGCGAAGAATTTGTTGTCTTCTCAACCATTTCTTAGCTTCAAAGTCCCATATCTCGCGAACGGATTGACCTGACCCAAAAATTCCTATTGCATCTGAAAGTAGAAACTCGCCCGATTACAACGGTATGTGTATTTTTTCCCTAGGTCATTCTGGTTAAGCGTTTGGAGCAGCAGAATTGTGAAAAATTTTTTGCCTTCTCTACCATTTCTTGGCTTCAAACTCCCATATCTCGCGAACGGATTGACCTAACACAAAAAATCCTATTGCATCTGAAAGTAGAAACTCGCCCGATTACAACAGTATGTGTATTTTTTCCCTAGGCCATTCTGATTAAGCGTTTGGAGCAGCAGAATTGCGAAAAATTTTTTGCCTTCTCAACCATTTCTTGTCTTCAAACTCCCATATCTCGCGGACGGATTGACCTAACCCAAAAATTCCTATTGCGTCTGAAAGTAGAAACTCGCCCGATTACAACGGTATGTGTATTTTTTCCCAAGGCCATTCTGGTTAAGCGTTTGGAGCAGCAGAATGGTGATAAATTTTTTGCCTTATCTACCATTTCTTGGCTTCAAACTCCCATATCTCGCGAACGGCTTGACCTAACCCAAAAATTCCTATTGCATCTGAAAGTAGAAACTCGCCCGATTACAACGGTATGTGTATTTTCTCCCTAGGCCATTCTGGTTAAGCGTATGGAGCAGCAGAAGTGCGACAAATTTTTTGCCTTCTTAACCATTTCTTGGCTTCAAACTCCCATATCTCGCGAACGGATTGACCTAACCCAAAAATTCCTGTTGCGTCTGAAAGTAGAAACTCGCCAGATTACAACGCTATGTGTATTTTTTCCCTAGGCCATTCTGGTTAAGCGTTTGGAGCAGCAGAATTGCAAAAATTTTTTGCCTTCTCAACCATTTCTTGGCTCCAAAGTCCCATATCTCGCGAACGGATTGACCTAACCCAAAAATTCCTGTTGCATCTGAAAGTAGAAACTCACCCGATTATAACGGTATGTGTATTTTTTCCCTAGGCCATTCTGGTTAAGCGTATGGAGCAGCAGAAGTGCGAAAAATTTTTTTCCTTCTCAACCATTTCTTGGCTTCAAACTCCCATATCTCGCGAACGGATTGACCTAACCCAAAAATTCCTGTTGCATCTGAAAGTAGGAACTCGCCCGATTACAACGGTGTGTGTATTTTATCCCTAGGCCATTCTGGTTAAGCTTTGGAGCAGCAGAATTGCGAAAAATTTTTTGCCTTCTCAACCATTTCTTAGCTTCAAACTCCCATATCTCGCGAACGGATTGACGTAACCCAAAGATTCCTGTTGCATCTGAAAGTAGAAACTCGCCCGATTACAACGGTATGTGTATTTTTTCCCTACGCCATTCTGGTTAAGCGTTTGGAGCAGCAGAATTGCGAAAAATTTCTTGCCTTCTCAACCATTCCTTGGCTTCAAACTCCCATATCTCGCGAACGGATTGACCTAACCCAAAAATTCCTATGGCATCTGAAAGTAGAAACTCACCCGATTACAACGGTATGTGTATTTTTTCCCTAGGCCATTCTGGTTAAGCGTATGGAGCAGCAGAATTGCGAAAAATTTTTTTCCTTCTCAACCATTTCTTGGCTTCAAACTCCCATATCTCGCGAACGGATTGACCTAACCCAAAAATTCCTGTTGCATCTGAAAGTAGGAACTCGTCCGATTACAACGGTATGTGTATTTTATCCCTAGGCCGTTCTGGTTAAGCGTTTGGAGCAGCAGAAGTGCGAAGAATTTGTTGTCTTCTCAACCATTTCTTAGCTTCAAAGTCCCATATCTCGCGAACGGATTGACCTGACCCAAAAATTCCTATTGCATCTGAAAGTAGAAACTCGCCCGATTACAACGGTATGTGTATTTTTTCCCTAGGTCATTCTGGTTAAGCGTTTGGAGCAGCAGAATTGTGAAAAATTTTTTGCCTTCTCTACCATTTCTTGGCTTCAAACTCCCATATCTCGCGAACGGATTGACCTAACACAAAAAATCCTATTGCATCTGAAAGTAGAAACTCGCCCGATTACAACAGTATGTGTATTTTTTCCCTAGGCCATTCTGATTAAGCGTTTGGAGCAGCAGAATTGCGAAAAATTTTTTGCCTTCTCAACCATTTCTTGTCTTCAAACTCCCATATCTCGCGGACGGATTGACCTAACCCAAAAATTCCTATTGCGTCTGAAAGTAGAAACTCGCCCGATTACAACGGTATGTGTATTTTTTCCCAAGGCCATTCTGGTTAAGCGTTTGGAGCAGCAGAATGGTGATAAATTTTTTGCCTTATCTACCATTTCTTGGCTTCAAACTCCCATATCTCGCGAACGGCTTGACCTAACCCAAAAATTCCTATTGCATCTGAAAGTAGAAACTCGCCCGATTACAACGGTATGTGTATTTTCTCCCTAGGCCATTCTGGTTAAGCGTATGGAGCAGCAGAAGTGCGACAAATTTTTTGCCTTCTTAACCATTTCTTGGCTTCAAACTCCCATATCTCGCGAACGGATTGACCTAACCCAAAAATTCCTGTTGCGTCTGAAAGTAGAAACTCGCCAGATTACAACGCTATGTGTATTTTTTCCCTAGGCCATTCTGGTTAAGCGTTTGGAGCAGCAGAATTGCAAAAATTTTTTGCCTTCTCAACCATTTCTTGGCTCCAAAGTCCCATATCTCGCGAACGGATTGACCTAACCCAAAAATTCCTGTTGCATCTGAAAGTAGAAACTCACCCGATTATAACGGTATGTGTATTTTTTCCCTAGGCCATTCTGGTTAAGCGTATGGAGCAGCAGAAGTGCGAAAAATTTTTTTCCTTCTCAACCATTTCTTGGCTTCAAACTCCCATATCTCGCGAACGGATTGACCTAACCCAAAAATTCCTGTTGCATCTGAAAGTAGGAACTCGCCCGATTACAACGGTGTGTGTATTTTATCCCTAGGCCATTCTGGTTAAGCTTTGGAGCAGCAGAATTGCGAAAAATTTTTTGCCTTCTCAACCATTTCTTGGCTTCAAACTCCCATATCTCGCGAACGGATTGACCTAACCCAAAAATTCCTGTTGCGTCTGAAAGTAGAAACTCGCCCGATTACAACGCTATGTGTATTTTTTCCCTAGGCCATACTGGTTAAGCGTTTGGAGCAGCAGAAGTGCGAAGAATTTGTTGTCTTCTCAACCATTTCTTAGCTTCAAAGTCCCATATCTCGCGAACGGATTGACCTGACCCAAAAATTCCTATTGCATCTGAAAGTAGAAACTCGCCCGATTACAACGGTATGTGTATTTTTTCCCTAGGTCATTCTGGTTAAGCGTTTGGAGCAGCAGAATTGTGAAAAATTTTTTGCCTTCTCTACCATTTCTTGGCTTCAAACTCCCATATCTCGCGAACGGATTGACCTAACCCAAAAAATCCTATTGCATCTGAAATTAGAAACTCGCCCGATTACAACA
This sequence comes from Ptiloglossa arizonensis, assembly GCF_051014685.1. Taxonomy (NCBI): domain Eukaryota; kingdom Metazoa; phylum Arthropoda; class Insecta; order Hymenoptera; family Colletidae; genus Ptiloglossa; species Ptiloglossa arizonensis. The sequence continues at coordinate 696,880 of NW_027478654.1, forward strand.
GTATGTGTATTTTTTCCCTAGGCCATTCTGATTAAGCGTTTGGAGCAGCAGAATTGCGAAAAATTTTTTGCCTTCTCAACCATTTCTTGTCTTCAAACTCCCATATCTCGCGGACGGATTGACCTAACCCAAAAATTCCTATTGCGTCTGAAAGTAGAAACTCGCCCGATTACAACGGTATGTGTTTTTTTTTCCCTAGGCCATTCTGGTTAAGCGTTTGGAGCAGCAGAATTGTGATAAATTTTTTGCCTTATCTACCATTTCTTGGCTTCAAACTCCCATATCTCGCGAACGGCTTGACCTAACCCAAAAATTCCTATTGCATCTGAAAGTAGAAACTCGCCCGATTACAACGGTATGTGTATTTTCTCCCTAGGCCATTCTGGTTAAGCGTTTGGAGCAGCAGAATTGCGAAAAATTTTTTGCCTTCTCAACCATTTCTTGGCTTCAAACTCCCATATCTCGTGAACAGATTGACCTATCCCAAAAATTCCTGTTGCGTCTGAAAGTAGAAACTCGCCCGATTACAACGCTATGTGTATTTTTTCCCTAGGCCATTCTGGTTAAGCGTTTGGAGCAGCAGAATTGCGAAGAATTTGTTGTCTTCTCAACCATTTCTTATCTTCAAACTCCCATATCTCGCGAACGGATTGACGTAACCCAAAAATTCCTGTTGCATCTGAAAGTAGAAACTCGCCCGATTACAACGGTATGTGTATTTTTTCCCTACGCCATTCTGGTTAAGCGTTTGGAGCAGCAGAATTGCGAAAAATTTCTTGCCTTCTCAACCATTTCTTGGCTTCAAACTCCCATATCTCGCGAACGGATTGACCTAACCCAAAAATTCCTATGGCATCTGAAAGTAGAAACTCAACCGATTACAACGGTATGTGTATTTTTTCCCTAGGCCATTCTGGTTAAGCGTATGGAGCAGCAGAAGTGCGAAAAATTTTTTTCCTTCTCAACCATTTCTTGGCTTCAAACTCCCATATCTCGCGAACGGATTGACCTAACCCAAAAATTCCTGTTGCATCTGAAAGTAGGAACTCGCCCGATTACAACGGTATGTGTATTTTATCCCTAGGCCGTTCTGGTTAAGCGTTTGGAGCAGCAGAATTGCGAAGAATTTGTTGTCTTCTAAACCATTTCTTAGCTTCAAAGTCCCATATCTCGCGAACGGATTGACCTGACCCAAAAATTCCTATTGCATCTGAAAGTAGAAACTCGCCCGATTACAACGGTATGTGTATTTTTTCCCTAGGTCATTCTGGTTAAGCGTTTGGAGCAGCAGAATTGTGAAAAATTTTTTGCCTTCTCTACCATTTCTTGGCTTCAAACTCCCATATCTCGCGAACGGATTGACCTAAGCCAAAAAATCCTATTGCATCTGAAAGTAGAAACTCGCCCGATTACAACAGTATGTGTATTTTTTCCCTAGGCCATTCTGATTAAGCGTTTGGAGCAGCAGAATTGCGAAAAATTTTTTGCCTTCTCAACCATTTCTTGTCTTCAAACTCCCATATCTCGCGAACAGATTGACCTAACCCAAAAATTCCTGTTGCGTCTGAAAGTAGAAACTCGCCCGATTACAACGCTATGTGTATTTTTTCCCTAGGCCATTCTGGTTAAGCGTTTGGAGCAGCAGAAGTGCGAAGAATTTGTTGTCTTCGCAACAATTTCTTAGCTTCAAACTCCCATATCTCGCGAACGGATTGACCAAACCCAGAAGTTCCTGCTGCGTCTGAAAGTAGGAACTCGCCCGATTACAACGATATGCGTATTTTTTCCCTAGGGCATTCTGGTTAAGCGCTTGGAGCAGCAGAATTGCGAAAAATTTTTTGCCTTCTCAACCATTTCTTGGCTTCAAACTCCCATATCTCGCGAACGGATTGACCTAACCCAAAAATTCCTATTGCATCTGAAAGTAGAAACTCGCCCGATTACAACGGTATGTGTATTTTATCCCTAGGCCATTCTGGTTAAGCGTTTGGAGCAGCAGAATTGCGAAAAATTTTTTGCCTTCTCAACCATTTCTTGGCTTCAAACTCCCATATCTCGCGAACGGATTGACCTAACCCAAAAATTCCTGTTGCGTCTGAAAGTAGAAACTCGCCAGATTACAACGCTATGTGTATTTTTTCCCTAGGCCATTCTGGTTAAGCGTTTGGAGCAGCAGAATTGCAAAAATTTTTTGCCTTCTCAACCATTTCTTGGCTTCAAACTCCCATATTTCGCGAACGGATTGACCTAACCCAAAAATTCCTGTTGCATCTGAAAGTAGAAACTCGCCCGATTACAACGGTATGTGTATTTTATCCCTAGGCCATTCTGGTTAGGCGTTTGGAGCAACAGAATTGCGAAAAATTTTTTGCCTTCTCAACCATTTCTTGGCTTCAAACTCCCATATCTCGCGAACGGATTGACCTAACCCAAAAATTCCTATTGCACCTGAAACTAGAAACTCGCCCGATTACAACGGTATGTGTATTTTATCCCTAGGCCATTCTGGTTAAGCGTTTGGAGCAGCAGAATTGCGAAAAATTTTTTGCGTTCTCAACCATTTCTTGGCTTCAAACTCCCATATCTCGCGAACGGATTGACCTAACCCAAAAATTCCTGTTGCGTCTGAAAGTAGAAACTCGCCCGATTACAATGCTATGTGTATTTTTTCCCTAGGCCATACTGGTTAAGCGTTTGGAGCAGCAGAAGTGCGAAGAATTTGTTGTCTTCTCAACCATTTCTTAGCTTCAAAGTCCCATAACTCGCGAACGGATTGACCTGACCCAAAAATTCCTATTGCATCTGAAAGTAGAAACTCGCCCGATTACAACGGTATGTTTATTTTTTCCCTAGGTCATTCTGGTTAAGCGTTTGGAGCAGCAGAATTGTGAAAAATTGTTTGCCTTCTCTACCATTTCTTGGCTTCAAACTCCCATATCTCGCGAACGGCTTGACCTAACCCAAAAATTCCTATTGCATCTGAAAGTAGAAACTCGCCCGATTACAACGGTATGTGTATTTTTTCCCTAGGCCATTCTGGTTAAGCGTTTGGAGCAGCAGAATTGCGAAAAATTTTTTGCCTTCTCAACCATTTCTTGGCTTCAAACTCCCATATCTCGCGAACAAATTGACCTAACCCAAAAATTCCTGTTGCGTCTGAAAGTAGAAACTCGCCCGATTACAACGCTATGTGTATTTTTTCCCTAGGCCATTCTGGTTAAGCGTTTGGAGCAGCAGAATTGCGAAGAATTTGTAGTCTTCTCAACCATTTCTTAGCTTCAAACTCCCATATCTCGCGAACGGATTGACCAAACCCAGAAGTTCCTGCTGCGTCTGAAAGTAGGAACTCGCCCGATTACAACGGTATGTGTATTTTATCCCTAGGCCATTCTGGTTAAGCGTATGGAGCAGCAGAAGTGCGAAAAATTTTTTTCCTTCTCAACCATTTCTTGGCTTCAAACTCCCATATCTCGCGAACGGATTGACCTAACCCAAAAATTCCTGTTGCATCTGAAAGTAGGAACTCGCCCGATTACAACGGTATGTGTATTTTATCCCTAGGCCGTTCTGGTTAAGCGTTTGGAGCAGCAGAAGTGCGAAGAATTTGTTGTCTTCTCAACCATTTCTTAGCTTCAAAGTCCCATATCTCGCGAACGGATTGACCTGACCCAAAAATTCCTATTGCATCTGAAAGTAGAAACTCGCCCGATTACAACGGTATGTGTATTTTTTCCCTAGGTCATTCTGGTTAAGCGTTTGGAGCAGCAGAATTGTGAAAAATTTTTTGCCTTCTCTACCATTTCTTGGCTTCAAACTCCCATATCTCGCGAACGGATTGACCTAACTCAAAAAGTCCTATTGCATCTGAAAGTAGAAACTCGCCCGATTACAACAGTATGTGTATTTTTTCCCTAGGCCATTCTGATTAAGCGTTTGGAGCAGCAGAATTGCGAAAAATTTTTTGCCTTCTCAACCATTTCTTGTCTTCAAACTCCCATATCTCGCGGACGGATTGACCTAACCCAAAAATTCCTATTGCGTCTGAAAGTAGAAACTCGCCCGATTACAACGGTATGTGTATTTTTTCCCTAGGCCATTCTGGTTAAGCGTTTGGAGCAGCAGAATTGTGATAAATTTTTTGCCTTGTCTACCATTTCTTGGCTTCAAACTCCCATATCTCGCGAACGGCTTGACCTAACCCAAAAATTCCTATTGCATCTGAATGTAGAAACTCGCCCGATTACAACGGTATGTGTATTTTCTCCCTAGGCCATTCTGGTTAAGCGTTTGGAGCAGCAGAATTGCGAAAAATTTTTTGCCTTCTCAACCATTTCTTGGCTTCAAACTCCCATATCTCGCGAACAGATTGACCTAACCCAAAAATTCCTGTTGCGTCTGAAAGTAGAAACTCGCCCGATTACAACGCTATGTGTATTTTTTCCCTAGGCCATTCTGGTTAAGCGTTTGGAGCAGCAGAAGTGCGAAGAATTTGTTGTCTTCTCAACCATTTCTTAGCTTCAAACTCCCATATCTCGCGAACAGATTGACCTAACCCAAAAATTCCTGTTGCGTCTGAAAGTAGAAACTCGCCCGATTACAACGCTATGTGTATTTTTTCCCTAGGCCATTCTGGTTAAGCGTTTGGAGCAGCAGAAGTGCGAAGAATTTGTTGTCTTCTCAACCATTTCTTAGCTTCAAACTCCCATATCTCGCGAACGGATTGACCAAACCCAAAAGTTCCTGCTGCGTCTGAAAGTAGGAACTCGCCCGATTACAACGATATGCGTATTTTTTCCCTAGGGCATTCTGGTTAAGCGCTTGGAGCAGCAGAATTGCGAAAAATTTTTTGCCTTCTCAACCATTTCTTGGCTTCAAACTCCCATATCTCGCGAACGGATTGACCTAACCCAAAAATTCCTATTGCATCTGAAAGTAGAAACTCGCCCCATTACAACGGTATGTGTATTTTTCCCCGAGGCCATTCTGGTTAAGCGTATGGAGCAGCAGAAGTGCGACAAATTTTTTGCCTTCTCAACCATTTCTTGGCTTCAAACTCCCATATTTCGCGAACGGATTGACCTAACCCAAAAATTCCTGTTGCGTCTGAAAGTAGAAACTCGCCCGATTACAACGCTATGTGTATTTTTTCCCTAGGCCATTCTGGTTAAGCGTTTGGAGCAGCAGAAGTGCGAAGAATTTGTTGTCTTCTCAACCATTTCTTAGCTTCAAACTCCCATATCTCGCGAACAGATTGACCTAACCCAAAAATTCCTGTTGCGTCTGAAAGTAGAAACTCGCCCGATTACAACGCTATGTGTATTTTTTCCCTAGGCCATTCTGGTTAAGCGTTTGGAGCAGCAGAAGTGCGAAGAATTTGTTGTCTTCTCAACCATTTCTTAGCTTCAAACTCCCATATCTCGCGAACGGATTGACCAAACCCAAAAGTTCCTGCTGCGTCTGAAAGTAGGAACTCGCCCGATTACAACGATATGCGTATTTTTTCCCTAGGGCATTCTGGTTAAGCGCTTGGAGCAGCAGAATTGCGAAAAATTTTTTGCCTTCTCAACCATTTCTTGGCTTCAAACTCCCATATCTCGCGAACGGATTGACCTAACCCAAAAATTCCTATTGCATCTGAAAGTAGAAACTCGCCCCATTACAACGGTATGTGTATTTTTCCCCGAGGCCATTCTGGTTAAGCGTATGGAGCAGCAGAAGTGCGACAAATTTTTTGCCTTCTCAACCATTTCTTGGCTTCAAACTCCCATATTTCGCGAACGGATTGACCTAACCCAAAAATTCCTGTTGCGTCTGAAAGTAGAAACTCGCCCGATTACAACGCTATGTGTATTTTTTCCCTAGGCCATTCTGGTTAAGCGTTTGGAGCAGCAGAAGTGCGAAGAATTTGTTGTCTTCTCAACCATTTCTTGGCTTCAAACTCCCATATCTCGCGAACGGATTGACCTAACTCAAAAAGTCCTATTGCATCTGAAAGTAGAAACTCGCCCGATTACAACAGTATGTGTATTTTTTCCCTAGGCCATTCTGATTAAGCGTTTGGAGCAGCAGAATTGCGAAAAATTTTTTGCCTTCTCAACCATTTCTTGTCTTCAAACTCCCATATCTCGCGGACGGATTGACCTAACCCAAAAATTCCTATTGCGTCTGAAAGTAGAAACTCGCCCGATTACAACGGTATGTGTATTTTTTCCCTAGGCCATTCTGGTTAAGCGTTTGGAGCAGCAGAATTGTGATAAATTTTTTGCCTTGTCTACCATTTCTTGGCTTCAAACTCCCATATCTCGCGAACGGCTTGACCTAACCCAAAAATTCCTATTGCATCTGAATGTAGAAACTCGCCCGATTACAACGGTATGTGTATTTTCTCCCTAGGCCATTCTGGTTAAGCGTTTGGAGCAGCAGAATTGCGAAAAATTTTTTGCCTTCTCAACCATTTCTTGGCTTCAAACTCCCATATCTCGCGAACAGATTGACCTAACCCAAAAATTCCTGTTGCGTCTGAAAGTAGAAACTCGCCCGATTACAACGCTATGTGTATTTTTTCCCTAGGCCATTCTGGTTAAGCGTTTGGAGCAGCAGAAGTGCGAAGAATTTGTTGTCTTCTCAACCATTTCTTAGCTTCAAACTCCCATATCTCGCGAACAGATTGACCTAACCCAAAAATTCCTGTTGCGTCTGAAAGTAGAAACTCGCCCGATTACAACGCTATGTGTATTTTTTCCCTAGGCCATTCTGGTTAAGCGTTTGGAGCAGCAGAAGTGCGAAGAATTTGTTGTCTTCTCAACCATTTCTTAGCTTCAAACTCCCATATCTCGCGAACGGATTGACCAAACCCAAAAGTTCCTGCTGCGTCTGAAAGTAGGAACTCGCCCGATTACAACGATATGCGTATTTTTTCCCTAGGGCATTCTGGTTAAGCGCTTGGAGCAGCAGAATTGCGAAAAATTTTTTGCCTTCTCAACCATTTCTTGGCTTCAAACTCCCATATCTCGCGAACGGATTGACCTAACCCAAAAATTCCTATTGCATCTGAAAGTAGAAACTCGCCCCATTACAACGGTATGTGTATTTTTCCCCGAGGCCATTCTGGTTAAGCGTATGGAGCAGCAGAAGTGCGACAAATTTTTTGCCTTCTCAACCATTTCTTGGCTTCAAACTCCCATATTTCGCGAACGGATTGACCTAACCCAAAAATTCCTGTTGCATCTGAAAGTAGAAACTCGCCCGATTACAACGGTATGTGTATTTTATCCCTAGGACATTCTGGTTAAGCGTTTGGAGCAGCAGAATTGCGAAAAATTTTTTGCCTTCTCAACCATTTCTTGGCTTCAAACTCCCATATCTCGCGAACGGATTGACCTAACCCAAAAATTCCTGTTGCGTCTGAAAGTAGAAACTCGCCAGATTACAACGCTATGTGTATTTTTTCCCTAGGCCATTCTGGTTAAGCGTTTGGAGCAGCAGAAGTGCGAAGAATTTGTTGTCTTCTCAACCATTTCTTAGCTTCAAAGTCCCATATCTCGCGAACGGATTGACCTGACCCAAAAATTCCTATTGCATCTGAAAGTAGAAACTCGCCCGATTACAACGGTATGTGTATTTTTTCCCTAGGTCATTCTGGTTAAGCGTTTGGAGCAGCAGAATTGTGAAAAATTTTTTGCCTTCTCTACCATTTCTTGGCTTCAAACTCCCATATCTCGCGAACGGATTGACCTAACCCAAAAAGTCCTATTGCATCTGAAAGTAGAAACTCGCCCGATTACAACAGTATGTGTATTCTTTCCCTAGGCCATTCTGATTAAGCGTTTGGAGCAGCAGAATTGCGAAAAATTTTTTGCCTTCTCAACCATTTCTTGTCTTCAAACTCCCATATCTCGCGGACGGATTGACCTAACCCAAAAATTCCTATTGCGTCTGAAAGTAGAAACTCGCCCGATTACAACGGTATGTGTATTTTTTCCCTAGGCCATTCTGGTTAAGCGTTTGGAGCAGCAGAATTGTGAAAAATTTTTTGCCTTCTCTACCATTTCTTGGCTTCAAACTCCCATATCTCGCGGACGGATTGACCTAACCCAAAAATTCCTATTGCGTCTGAAAGTAGAAACTCGCCCGATTACAACGGTATGTGTATTTTTTCCCTAGGCCATTCTGGTTAAGCGTTTGGAGCAGCAGAATTGTGATAAATTTTTTGCCTTATCTACCATTTCTTGGCTTCAAACTCCCATATCTCGCGAACGGCTTGACCTAACCCAAAAATTCCTATTGCATCTGAAAGTAGAAACTCGCCCGATTACAACGGTATATGTATTTTCTCCCTAGGCCATTCTGGTTAAGCGTTTGGAGCAGCAGAATTGCGAAAAATTTTTTGCCTTCTCAACCATTTCTTGGCTTCAAACTCCCATATCTCGCGAACAGATTGACCTAACCCAAAAATTCCTGTTGCGTCTGAAAGTAGAAACTCGCCCGATTACAACGCTATGTGTATTTTTTCCCTAGGCCATTCTGGTTAAGCGTTTGGAGCAGCAGAATTGCGAAGAATTTGTTGTCTTCTCAACCATTTCTTAGCTTCAAACTCCCATATCTCGCGAACGGATTGACCAAACCCAGAAGTTCCTGCTGCGTCTGAAAGTAGGAACTCGCCAGATTACAACGCTATGTGTATTTTTTCCCTAGGCCATTCTGGTTAAGCGTTTGGAGCAGCAGAAGTGCGAAGAATTTGTTGTCTTCTCAACCATTTCTTAGCTTCAAAGTCCCATATCTCGCGAACGGATTGACCTGACCCAAAAATTCCTATTGCATCTGAAAGTAGAAACTCGCCCGATTACAACGGTATGTGTATTTTTTCCCTAGGTCATTCTGGTTAAGCGTTTGGAGCAGCAGAATTGTGAAAAATTTTTTGCCTTCTCTACCATTTCTTGGCTTCAAACTCCCATATCTCGCGAACGGATTGACCTAACCCAAAAAGTCCTATTGCATCTGAAAGTAGAAACTCGCCCGATTACAACAGTATGTGTATTCTTTCCCTAGGCCATTCTGATTAAGCGTTTGGAGCAGCAGAATTGCGAAAAATTTTTTGCCTTCTCAACCATTTCTTGTCTTCAAACTCCCATATCTCGCGGACGGATTGACCTAACCCAAAAATTCCTATTGCGTCTGAAAGTAGAAACTCGCCCGATTACAACGGTATGTGTATTTTTTCCCTAGGCCATTCTGGTTAAGCGTTTGGAGCAGCAGAATTGTGAAAAATTTTTTGCCTTCTCTACCATTTCTTGGCTTCAAACTCCCATATCTCGCGGACGGATTGACCTAACCCAAAAATTCCTATTGCGTCTGAAAGTAGAAACTCGCCCGATTACAACGGTATGTGTATTTTTTCCCTAGGCCATTCTGGTTAAGCGTTTGGAGCAGCAGAATTGTGATAAATTTTTTGCCTTATCTACCATTTCTTGGCTTCAAACTCCCATATCTCGCGAACGGCTTGACCTAACCCAAAAATTCCTATTGCATCTGAAAGTAGAAACTCGCCCGATTACAACGGTATATGTATTTTCTCCCTAGGCCATTCTGGTTAAGCGTTTGGAGCAGCAGAATTGCGAAAAATTTTTTGCCTTCTCAACCATTTCTTGGCTTCAAACTCCCATATCTCGCGAACAGATTGACCTAACCCAAAAATTCCTGTTGCGTCTGAAAGTAGAAACTCGCCCGATTACAACGCTATGTGTATTTTTTCCCTAGGCCATTCTGGTTAAGCGTTTGGAGCAGCAGAATTGCGAAGAATTTGTTGTCTTCTCAACCATTTCTTAGCTTCAAACTCCCATATCTCGCGAACGGATTGACCAAACCCAGAAGTTCCTGCTGCGTCTGAAAGTAGGAACTCGCCCGATTACAGCGATATGCGTATTTTTTCCCTAGGGCATTCTAGTTAAGCGTTTGGAGCAGCAGAATTGCGAAAAATTTCTTGCCTTCTCAACCATTTCTTGGCTTCAAATTCCATATCTCGCGAACGGATTGACCTAACCCAAAAATTCCTATGGCATCTGAAAGTAGAAACTCACCCGATTACAACGGTATGTGTATTTTTTCCCTAGGCCATTCTGGTTAAGCGTATGGAGCAGCAGAAGTGCGAAAAATTTTTTTCCTTCTCAACCATTTCTTGGCTTCAATCTCCCATATCTCGCGAACGGATTGACCTAACCCAAAAATTCCTGTTGCATCTGAAAGTAGGAACTCGCCCGATTACAACGGTATGTGTATTTTATCCCCAGGCCGTTCTGGTTAAGCGTTTAGAGCAGCAGAATTGCGAAAAATTTTTTGCCTTCTCAACCATTTCTTGGCTTCAAACTCCCATATCTCGCGAACGGATTGACCTAACCCAAAAATTCCTGTTGCGTCTGAAAGTAGAAACTCGCCCGATTACAACGCTATGTGTATTTTTTCCCTAGGCCATACTGGTTAAGCGTTTGGAGCAACAGAAGTGCGAAGAATTTGTTGTCTTCTCAACCATTTCTTAGCTTCAAAGTCCCATATCTCGCGAACGGATTGACCTGACCCAAAAATTCCTATTGCATCTGAAAGTAGAAACTCGCCCGATTACAACGGTATGTGTATTTTTTCCCTAGGTCATTCTGGTTAAGCGTTTGGAGCAGCAGAATTGTGAAAAATTTTTTGCCTTCTCTACCATTTCTTGGCTTCAAACTCCCATATCTCGCGAACGGATTGACCTAACCCAAAAAATCCTATTGCATCTGAAAGTAGAAACTCGCCCGATTACAAGAGTATGTGTATTTTTTCCCTAGGCCATTCTGATTAAGCGTTTGGAGCAGCAGAATTGCGAAAAATTTTTTGCCTTCTCAACCATTTCTTGTCTTCAAACTCCCATATCTCGCGGACGGATTGACCTAACCCAAAAATTCCTATTGCGTCGGAAAGTAGAAACTCGCCCGATTACAACGGTATGTGTATTTTTTCCCTAGGCCGTTCTGGTTAAGCGTTTGGAGCAGCAGAATTGTGATAAATTTTTTGCCTTATCTACCATTTCTTGGCTTCAAACTCCCATATCTCGCGAACGGCTTGACCTAACCCAAAAATTCCTATTGCATCTGAAAGTAGAAACTCGCCCGATTACAACGGTATGTGTATTTTCTCCCTAGGCCATTCTGGTTAAGCGTTTGGTGCAGCAGAATTGCGAAAAATTTTTTGCCTTCTCAACCATTTCTTGGCTTCAAACTCCCATATCTCGCGAACAGATTGACCTAACCCAAAAATTCCTGTTGCGTCTGAAAGTAGAAACTCGCCCGATTACAACGCTATGTGTATTTTTTCCCTAGGCCATTCTGGTTAAGCGTTTGGGGCAGCAGAAGTGCGAAGAATTTGTTGTCTTCTCAACCATTTCTTAGATTCAAACTCCCATATCTCGCGAACGGATTGACCAAACCCAGAAGTTCCTGCTGCGTCTGAAAGTAGGAACTCGCCCGATTACAACGATATGCGTATTTTTTCCCTAGGGCATTCTGGTTAAGCGCTTGGAGCAGCAGAATTGCGAAAAATTTTTTGCCTTCTCAACCATTTCTTGGCTTCAAACTCCCATATCTCGCGAACGGATTGACCTAACCCAAAAATTCCTATTGCATCTGAAAGTAGAAACTCGCCCCATTACAACGGTATGTGTATTTTTTCCCGAGGCCATTCTGGTTAAGCGTATGGAGCAGCAGAAGTGCGAAAAATTTTTTGCCTTTTCAACCATTTCTTGGCTTCAAACTCCCATATTTCGCGAACGGATTGACCTAACCCAAAAATTCCTGTTGCATCTGAAAGTAGAAACTCGCCCGATTACAACGGTATGTGTATTTTATCCGTTGGCCATTCTGGTTAAGCGTTTGGAGCAGCAGAATTGCGAAAAATTTTTTGCCTTCTCAACCATATCTTGGCTTCAAACTCCCATATCTCGCGAACGGATTGACCTAACCCAAAAATTCCTGTTGCGTCTGAAAGTAGAAACTCGCCCGATTACAACGCTATGTGTATTTTTTCCCTAGGCCATTCTGGTTAAGCGTTTGGAGCAGCAGAATTGCAAAAATTTTTTGCCTTCTCAACCATTTCTTGGCTCCAAAGTCCCATATCTCGCGAACGGATTGACCTAACCCAAAAATTCCTGTTGCATCTGAAAGTAGAAACTCGCCCGATTACAGCGGTATGTGTATTTTTTCCCTAGGCCATTCTGGTTAAGCGTTTGGAGCAGCAGAATTGTGATAAATTTTTTGCCTTATCTACCATTTCTTGGCTTCAAACTCCCATATCTCGCGAATGGCTTGACCTAACCCAAAAATTCCTATTGCATCTGAAAGTAGAAACTCGCCCGATTACAACGGTATGTGTATTTTTTCCCTAGGCCATTCTGGTTAAGCGTTTGGAGCAGCAGAATTGCGAAAAATTTTTTGCCTTCTCAACCATTTCTTGGCTTCAAACTCCCATATCTCGCGAACAGATTGACCCAACCCAAAAATTCCTGTTGCGTCTGAAAGTAGAAACTCGCCCGATTACAACGCTATGTGTATTTTTTCCCTAGGCCATTCTGGTTAAGCGTTTGGAGCAGCAGAAGTGCGAAGAATTTGTTGTCTTCTCAACCATTTCTTAGCTTCAAACTCCCATATCTCGCGAACGGATTGACCAAACCCAGAAGTTCCTGCTGCGTCTGAAAGTAGGAACTCGCCCGATTACAACGATATGCGTATTTTTTCCCTAGGGCATTCTGGTTAAGCGCTTGGAGCAGCAGAATTGCGAAAATTTTTTGCCTTCTCAACCATTTCTTGGCTTCAAACTCCCATATCTCGCGAACGGATTGACCTAACCCAAAAATTCCTATTGCATCTGAAAGTAGAAACTCGCCCGATTACAACGGTATGTGTATTTTTTCCCTAGGTCATTCTGGTTAAGCGTTTGGAGCAGCAGAATTGTGAAAAATTTTTTGCCTTCTCTACCATTTCTTGGCTTCAAACTCCCATATCTCGCGAACGGATTGACCTAACCCAAAAAATCCTATTGCATCTGAAAGTAGAAACTCGCCCGATTACAAGAGTATGTGTATTTTTTCCCTAGGCCATTCTGATTAAGCGTTTGGAGCAGCAGAATTGCGAAAAATTTTTTGCCTTCTCAACCATTTCTTGTCTTCAAACTCCCATATCTCGCGGACGGATTGACCTAACCCAAAAATTCCTATTGCGTCTGAAAGTAGAAACTCGCCCGATTACAACGGTATGTGTATTTTTTCCCTAGGCCGTTCTGGTTAAGCGTTTGGAGCAGCAGAATTGTGATAAATTTTTTGCTTTATCTACCATTTCTTGGCTTCAAACTCCCATATCTCGCGAACGGCTTGACCTAACCCAAAAATTCCTATTGCATCTGAAAGTAGAAACTCGCCCGATTACAACGGTATGTGTATTTTCTCCCTAGGCCATTCTGGTTAAGCGTTTGGTGCAGCAGAATTGCGAAAAATTTTTTGCCTTCTCAACCATTTCTTGGCTTCAAACTCCCATATCTCGCGAACAGATTGACCTAACCCAAAAATTCCTGTTGCGTCTGAAAGTAGAAACTCGCCCGATTACAACGCTATGTGTATTTTTTCCCTAGGCCATTCTGGTTAAGCGTTTGGGGTAGCAGAAGTGCGAAGAATTTGTTGTCTTCTCAACCATTTCTTAGCTTCAAACTCCCATATCTCGCGAACGGATTGACCAAACCCAGAAGTTCCTGCTGCGTCTGAAAGTAGGAACTCGCCCGATTACAACGATATGCGTATTTTTTCCCTAGGGCATTCTGGTTAAGCGCTTGGAGCAGCAGAATTGCGAAAAATTTTTTGCCTTCTCAACCATTTCTTGGCTTCAAACTCCCATATCTCGCGAACGGATTGACCTAACCCAAAAATTCCTATTGCATCTGAAAGTAGAAACTCGCCCCATTACAACGGTATGTGTATTTTTTCCCGAGGCCATTCTGGTTAAGCGTATGGAGCAGCAGAGGTGCGAAAAATTTTTTGCCTTTTCAACCATTTCTTGGCTTCAAACTCCCATATTTCGCGAACGGATTGACCTAACCCAAAAATTCCTGTTGCATCTGAAAGTAGAAACTCGCCCGATTACAACGGTATGTGTATTTTATCCGTTGGCCATTCTGGTTAAGCGTTTGGAGCAGCAGAATTGCGAAAAATTTTTTGCCTTCTCAACCATATCTTGGCTTCAAACTCCCATATCTCGCGAACGGATTGACCTAACCCAAAAATTCCTGTTGCGTCTGAAAGTAGAAACTCGCCCGATTACAACGCTATGTGTATTTTTTCCCTAGGCCATTCTGGTTAAGCGTTTGGAGCAGCAGAATTGCAAAAATTTTTTGCCTTCTCAACCATTTCTTGGCTCCAAAGTCCCATATCTCGCGAACGGATTGACCTAACCCAAAAATTCCTGTTGCATCTGAAAGTAGAAACTCGCCCGATTACAGCGGTATGTGTATTTTTTCCCTAGGCCATTCTGGTTAAGCGTTTGGAGCAGCAGAATTGTGATAAATTTTTTGCCTTATCTACCATTTCTTGGCTTCAAACTCCCATATCTCGCGAATGGCTTGACCTAACCCAAAAATTCCTATTGCATCTGAAAGTAGAAACTCGCCCGATTACAACGGTATGTGTATTTTTTCCCTAGGCCATTCTGGTTAAGCGTTTGGAGCAGCAGAATTGCGAAAAATTTTTTGCCTTCTCAACCATTTCTTGGCTTCAAACTCCCATATCTCGCGAACAGATTGACCCAACCCAAAAATTCCTGTTGCGTCTGAAAGTAGAAACTCGCCCGATTACAACGCTATGTGTATTTTTTCCCTAGGCCATTCTGGTTAAGCGTTTGGAGCAGCAGAAGTGCGAAGAATTTGTTGTCTTCTCAACCATTTCTTAGCTTCAAACTCCCATATCTCGCGAACGGATTGACCAAACCCAGAAGTTCCTGCTGCGTCTGAAAGTAGGAACTCGCCCGATTACAACGATATGCGTATTTTTTCCCTAGGGCATTCTGGTTAAGCGCTTGGAGCAGCAGAATTGCGAAAATTTTTTGCCTTCTCAACCATTTCTTAGCTTCAAACTCCCATATCTCGCGAACGGATTGACCAAACCCAGAAGTTCCTGCTGCGTCTGAAAGTAGGAACTCGCCCGATTACAGCGATATGCGTATTTTTTCCCTAGGGCATTCTAGTTAAGCGTTTGGAGCAGCAGAATTGCGAAAAATTTCTTGCCTTCTCAACCATTTCTTGGCTTCAAATTCCATATCTCGCGAACGGATTGACCTAACCCAAAAATTCCTATGGCATCTGAAAGTAGAAACTCACCCGATTACAACGGTATGTGTATTTTTTCCCTAGGCCATTCTGGTTAAGCGTATGGAGCAGCAGAAGTGCGAAAAATTTTTTTCCTTCTCAACCATTTCTTGGCTTCAATCTCCCATATCTCGCGAACGGATTGACCTAACCCAAAAATTCCTGTTGCATCTGAAAGTAGGAACTCGCCCGATTACAACGGTATGTGTATTTTATCCCTAGGCCGTTCTGGTTAAGCGTTTAGAGCAGCAGAATTGCGAAAAATTTTTTGCCTTCTCAACCATTTCTTGGCTTCAAACTCCCATATCTCGCGAACGGATTGACCTAACCCAAAAATTCCTGTTGCGTCTGAAAGTAGAAACTCGCCCGATTACAACGCTATGTGTATTGTTTCCCTAGGCCATACTGGTTAAGCGTTTGGAGAAGCAGAAGTGCGAAGAATTTGTTGTCTTCTCAACCATTTCTTAGCTTCAAAGTCCCATATCTCGCGAACGGATTGACCTGACCCAAAAATTCCTATTGCATCTGAAAGTAGAAACTCGCCCGATTACAACGGTATGTGTATTTTTTCCCTAGGTCATTCTGGTTAAGCGTTTGGAGCAGCAGAATTGTGAAAAATTTTTTGCCTTCTCTACCATTTCTTGGCTTCAAACTCCCATATCTCGCGAACGGATTGACCTAACCCAAAAAATCCTATTGCATCTGAAAGTAGAAACTCGCCCGATTACAAGAGTATGTGTATTTTTTCCCTAGGCCATTCTGATTAAGCGTTTGGAGCAGCAGAATTGCGAAAAATTTTTTGCCTTCTCAACCATTTCTTGTCTTCAAACTCCCATATCTCGCGGACGGATTGAACTAACCCAAAAATTCCTATTGCGTCGGAAAGTAGAAACTCGCCCGATTACAACGGTATGTGTATTTTTTCCCTAGGCCGTTCTGGTTAAGCGTTTGGAGCAGCAGAATTGTGATAAATTTTTTGCCTTATCTACCATTTCTTGGCTTCAAACTCCCATATCTCGCGAACGGCTTGACCTAACCCAAAAATTCCTATTGCATCTGAAAGTAGAAACTCGCCCGATTACAACGGTATGTGTATTTTCTCCCTAGGCCATTCTGGTTAAGCGTTTGGTGCAGCAGAATTGCGAAAAATTTTTTGCCTTCTCAACCATTTCTTGGCTTCAAACTCCCATATCTCGCGAACAGATTGACCTAACCCAAAAATTCCTGTTGCGTCTGAAAGTAGAAACTCGCCCGATTACAACGCTATGTGTATTTTTTCCCTAGGCCATTCTGGTTAAGCGTTTGGGGCAGCAGAAGTGCGAAGAATTTGTTGTCTTCTCAACCATTTCTTAGATTCAAACTCCCATATCTCGCGAACGGATTGACCAAACCCAGAAGTTCCTGCTGCGTCTGAAAGTAGGAACTCGCCCGATTACAACGATATGCGTATTTTTCCCCTAGGGCATTCTGGTTAAGCGCTTGGAGCAGCAGAATTGCGAAAAATTTTTTGCCTTCTCAACCATTTCTTGGCTTCAAACTCCCATATCTCGCGAACGGATTGACCTAACCCAAAAATTCCTATTGCATCTGAAAGTAGAAACTCGCCCCATTACAACGGTATGTGTATTTTTTCCCGAGGCCATTCTGGTTAAGCGTATGGAGCAGCAGAAGTGCGAAAAATTTTTTGCCTTTTCAACCATTTCTTGGCTTCAAACTCCCATATTTCGCGAACGGATTGACCTAACCCAAAAATTCCTGTTGCATCTGAAAGTAGAAACTCGCCCGATTACAACGGTATGTGTATTTTATCCGTTGGCCATTCTGGTTAAGCGTTTGGAGCAGCAGAATTGCGAAAAATTTTTTGCCTTCTCAACCATATCTTGGCTTCAAACTCCCATATCTCGCGAACGGATTGACCTAACCCAAAAATTCCTGTTGCGTCTGAAAGTAGAAACTCGCCCGATTACAACGCTATGTGTATTTTTTCCCTAGGCCATTCTGGTTAAGCGTTTGGAGCAGCAGAATTGCAAAAATTTTTTGCCTTCTCAACCATTTCTTGGCTCCAAAGTCCCATATCTCGCGAACGGATTGACCTAACCCAAAAATTCCTGTTGCATCTGAAAGTAGAAACTCGTCCGATTACAGCGGTATGTGTATTTTTTCCCTAGGCCATTCTGGTTAAGCGTTTGGAGCAGCAGAATTGTGATAAATTTTTTGCCTTATCTACCATTTCTTTGCTTCAAACTCCCATATCTCGCGAATGGCTTGACCTAACCCAAAAATTCCTATTGCATCTGAAAGTAGAAACTCGCCCGATTACAACGGTATGTGAATTTTTTCCCTAGGCCATTCTGGTTAAGCGTTTGGAGCAGCAGAATTGCGAAAAATTTTTTGCCTTCTCAACCATTTCTTGGCTTCAAACTCCCATATCTCGCGAACAGATTGACCCAACCCAAAAATTCCTGTTGCGTCTGAAAGTAGAAACTCGCCCGATTACAACGCTATGTGTATTTTTTCCCTAGGCCATTCTGGTTAAGCGTTTGGAGCAGCAGAAGTGCGAAGAATTTGTTGTCTTCTCAACCATTTCTTAGCTTCAAACTCCCATATCTCGCGAACGGATTGACCAAACCCAGAAGTTCCTGCTGCGTCTGAAAGTAGGAACTCGCCCGATTACAACGATATGCGTATTTTTTCCCTAGGGCATTCTGGTTAAGCGCTTGGAGCAGCAGAATTGCGAAAATTTTTTGCCTTCTCAACCATTTCTTGGCTTCAAACTCCCATATCTCGCGAACGGATTGACCTAACCCAAAAATTCCTATTGCATCTGAAAGTAGAAACTCGCCCGATTACAACGGTATGTGTATTTTTTCCCTAGGTCATTCTGGTTAAGCGTTTGGAGCAGCAGAATTGTGAAAAATTTTTTGCCTTCTCTACCATTTCTTGGCTTCAAACTCCCATATCTCGCGAACGGATTGACCTAACCCAAAAAATCCTATTGCATCTGAAAGTAGAAACTCGCCCGATTACAAGAGTATGTGTATTTTTTCCCTAGGCCATTCTGATTAAGCGTTTGGAGCAGCAGAATTGCGAAAAATTTTTTGCCTTCTCAACCATTTCTTGTCTTCAAACTCCCATATCTCGCGGACGGATTGACCTAACCCAAAAATTCCTATTGCGTCTGAAAGTAGAAACTCGCCCGATTACAACGGTATGTGTATTTTTTCCCTAGGCCGTTCTGGTTAAGCGTTTGGAGCAGCAGAATTGTGATAAATTTTTTGCCTTATCTACCATTTCTTGGCTTCAAACTCCCATATCTCGCGAACGGCTTGACCTAACCCAAAAATTCCTATTGCATCTGAAAGTAGAAACTCGCCCGATTACAACGGTATGTGTATTTTCTCCCTAGGCCATTCTGGTTAAGCGTTTGGTGCAGCAGAATTGCGAAAAATTTTTTGCCTTCTCAACCATTTCTTGGCTTCAAACTCCCATATCTCGCGAACAGATTGACCTAACCCAAAAATTCCTGTTGCGTCTGAAAGTAGAAACTCGCCCGATTACAACGCTATGTGTATTTTTTCCCTAGGCCATTCTGGTTAAGCGTTTGGGGTAGCAGAAGTGCGAAGAATTTGTTGTCTTCTCAACCATTTCTTAGCTTCAAACTCCCATATCTCGCGAACGGATTGACCAAACCCAGAAGTTCCTGCTGCGTCTGAAAGTAGGAACTCGCCCGATTACAACGATATGCGTATTTTTTCCCTAGGGCATTCTGGTTAAGCGCTTGGAGCAGCAGAATTGCGAAAAATTTTTTGCCTTCTCAACCATTTCTTGGCTTCAAACTCCCATATCTCGCGAACGGATTGACCTAACCCAAAAATTCCTATTGCATCTGAAAGTAGAAACTCGCCCCATTACAACGGTATGTGTATTTTTTCCCAAGGCCATTCTGGTTAAGCGTATGGAGCAGCAGAAGTGCGAAAAATTTTTTGCCTTTTCAACCATTTCTTGGCTTCAAACTCCCATATTTCGCGAACGGATTGACCTAACCCAAAAATTCCTGTTGCATCTGAAAGTAGAAACTCGCCCGATTACAACGGTATGTGTATTTTATCCGTTGGCCATTCTGGTTAAGCGTTTGGAGCAGCAGAATTGCGAAAAATTTTTTGCCTTCTCAACCATATCTTGGCTTCAAACTCCCATATCTCGCGAACGGATTGACCTAACCCAAAAATTCCTGTTGCGTCTGAAAGTAGAAACTCGCCCGATTACAACGCTATGTGTATTTTTTCCCTAGGCCATTCTGGTTAAGCGTTTGGAGCAGCAGAATTGCAAAAATTTTTTGCCTTCTCAACCATTTCTTGGCTCCAAAGTCCCATATCTCGCGAACGGATTGACCTAACCCAAAAATTCCTGTTGCATCTGAAAGTAGAAACTCGCCCGATTACAGCGGTATGTGTATTTTTTCCCTAGGCCATTCTGGTTAAGCGTTTGGAGCAGCAGAATTGTGATAAATTTTTTGCCTTATCTACCATTTCTTGGCTTCAAACTCCCATATCTCGCGAATGGCTTGACCTAACCCAAAAATTCCTATTGCATCTGAAAGTAGAAACTCGCCCGATTACAACGGTATGTGTATTTTTTCCCTAGGCCATTCTGGTTAAGCGTTTGGAGCAGCAGAATTGCGAAAAATTTTTTGCCTTCTCAACCATTTCTTGGCTTCAAACTCCCATATCTCGCGAACAGATTGACCCAACCCAAAAATTCCTGTTGCGTCTGAAAGTAGAAACTCGCCCGATTACAACGCTATGTGTATTTTTTCCCTAGGCCATTCTGGTTAAGCGTTTGGAGCAGCAGAAGTGCGAAGAATTTGTTGTCTTCTCAACCATTTCTTAGCTTCAAACTCCCATATCTCGCGAACGGATTGACCAAACCCAGAAGTTCCTGCTGCGTCTGAAAGTAGGAACTCGCCCGATTACAACGATATGCGTATTTTTTCCCTAGGGCATTCTGGTTAAGCGCTTGGAGCAGCAGAATTGCGAAAATTTTTTGCCTTCTCAACCATTTCTTGGCTTCAAACTCCCATATCTCGCGAACGGATTGACCTAACCCAAAAATTCCTATTGCATCTGAAAGTAGAAACTCGCCCCATTACAACGGTATGTGTATTTTTTCCCGAGGCCATTCTGGTTAAGCGTTTGGAGCAGAAGAAGTGCGAAAAATTTGTTGTCTTCTCAACCACTTCTTAGCTTCAAACTCCCATATCTCGCGAACGGATTGACGTAACTCAAAAATTCCAGTTGCATCTGAGAGTAGAAACTCGCCCGATTACAACGGTATGTATTTTTTCCCTAGGGCATTCTGGTTAAGCGTTTGGAGCAGCAGAAGTGCGAAGAATTTGTTGTCTTCTCAACCATTTCTTAGCTTCAAACACCCATATCTCGCGAACGGATTGACCAAACCCAGAAGTTCCTGCTGCGTCTGAAAGTAGAAACTCGCGCGATTACAACGATATGCGTATTTTTTCCCTAGGGCATTCTGGTTAAGCGTTTGGAGCAGCAGAAGTGCGAAAAATTTGTTGTCTTCTCAACCATTTCTTAGCTTCAAAGTCCCATATCTCGCGAACGGATTGACCGAACCCACAAATTCCTGCTGCGTCTGAAAGTAGAATCTCGCCCGATTACAACGGTATGCGTATTTTTTCCCTAGGCCATTCTGGTTAAGCGTTTGTAGCAGCAGAATTGCGAAAAATTTGTTGTCTTCTCAACCATTTCTTGGCTTCAAACTCCCATATCTCGCGAACGGATTGACCTAACCCAAAAATTCCTATTGCATCTGAAAATAGAAACTCGCCCGATTACAACGGTATGTGTATTTTTTCCCTAGGCCATTCTGGTTAAGCGTTTGGAGCAGCAGAATTGCGAAAAATTTTTTGCCTTCTCAACCATTTCTTGGCTTCAAACTCCTATATCTCGCGAACGGATTGACCTAACCCAAAAATTCCTATTGCATCTGAAAGTAGAAACTCGCCCCATTACAACGGTATGTGTATTTTTTCCCGAGGCCATTCTGGTTAAGCGTTTGGAGCAGCAGAATTGCGAAAAATTTTTTGCCTTCTCAACCATTTCTTGTCTTCAAACTCCCATATCTCGCGAACGGATTGACCTAACCCAAAAATTCCTGTTGCGTCAGAAAGTAGAAACTCGCCCGATTACAACGCTATGTGTATTTTCTCCCTAGGCCATACTGGTTAAGCGTTTGGAGCAGCAGAAGTGCGAAGAATTTGTTGTCTTCTCAACCATTTCTTAGCTTCAAACACCCATATCTCGCGAACGGATTGACCAAACCCAGAAGTTCCTGCTGCGTCTGAAAGTAGAAACTCGCCCGATTACAACGATATGCGTATTTTTTCCCTAGGGCATTCTGGTTAAGCGTTTGGAGCAGCAGAAGTGCGAAAAATTTGTTGTCTTCTCAACCATTTCTTAGCTTCAAAGTCCCATATCTCGCGAACGGATTGACCGAACCCACAAATTCCTGCTGCGTCTGAAAGTAGAATCTCGCCCGATTACAACGGTATGCGTATTTTTTCCCTAGGCCATTCTGGTTAAGCGTTTGTAGCAGCAGAATTGCGAAAAATTTGTTGTCTTCTCAACCATTTCTTAGCTTCAAAGTCCCATATCTCGCGAACGGATTGACCTGACCCAAAAATTCCTATTGCATCTGAAAGTAGAAACTCGCCCGATTACAACGGTATGTGTATTTTTTCCCTAGGTCATTCTGGTTAAGCGTTTGGAGCAGCAGAATTGTGAAAAATTTTTTGCCCTCTCTACCATTTCTTGGCTTCAAACTCCCATATCTCGCGAACGGATTGACCTAACCCAAAAAATCCTATTGCATCTGAAAGTAGAAACTCGCCCGATTACAACGGTATGTGTATTTTTTCCCTAGGCCATTCTGATTAAGCGTTTGGAGCAGCAGAATTGCGAAAAATTTTTTGCCTTCTCAACCATTTCTTGTCTTCAAACTCCCATATCTCGCGGACGGATTGACCTAACCCAAAAATTCCTATTGCGTCTGAAAGTAGAAACTCGCCCGATTACAACGGTATGTGTATTTTTTCCCTAGGCCATTCTGGTTAAGCGTTTGGAGCAGCAGAATTGCAAAAATTTTTTGCCTTCTCAACCATTTCTTGGCTCCAAAGTCCCATATCTCGCGAACGGATTGACCTAACCCAAAAATTCCTGTTGCATCTGAAAGTAGAAACTCGCCTGATTACAGCGGTATGTGTATTTTTTCCCTAGGCCATTCTGGTTAAGCGTTTGGAGCAGCAGAATTGTGATAAATTTTTTGCCTTATCTACCATTTCTTGGCTTCAAACTCCCATATCTCGCGAATGGCTTGACCTAACCCAAAAATTCCTATTGCATCTGAAAGTAGAAACTCGCCCGATTACAACGGTATGTGTATTTTTTCCCTAGGCCATTCTGGTTAAGCGTTTGGAGCAGCAGAATTGCGAAAAATTTTTTGCCTTCTCAACCATTTCTTGGCTTCAAACTCCCATATCTCGCGAACAGATTGACCTAACCCAAAAATTCCTGTTGCGTCTGAAAGTAGAAACTCGCCGGATTACAACGCTATGTGTATTTTTTCCCTAGGCCATTCTGGTTAAGCGTTTGGAGCAGCAGAAGTGCGAAGAATTTGTTGTCTTCTCAACCACTTCTTAGCTTCAAACTCCCATATCTCGCGAACGGAATGACCAAACCCAGAAGTTCCTGCTGCGTCCGAAAGTAGGAACTCGCCCGATTACAACGATATGCGTATTTTTTCCCTAGGGCATTCTGGTTAAGCGCTTGGAGCAGCAGAATTGAGAAATATTTTTTGCCTTCTCAACCATTTCTTGCCTTCAAACTCCCATATCTCGCGAACGGATTGACCTAACCCAAAAATTCCTATTGCATCTGAAAGTAGAAACTCGCCCCATTACAACGGTATGTGTATTTTTTCCCGAGGCCATTCTGGTTAAGCGTTTGGAGCAGCAGAAGTGCGAAAAATTTGTTGTCTTCTCAACCATTTCTTAGCTTCAAACTCCCATATCTCGCGAACGGATTGACGTAACTAAAAAATTCCAGTTGCATCTGAGAGTAGAAACTCGCCCGATTACAACGGTATGTATTTTTTCCCTAGGGCATTCTGGTTAAGCGCTTGGAGCAGCAGAATTGCGAAAAATTTTTTGCCTTCTCAACCATTTCTTGGCTTCAAACTCCCATATCTCGCGAACGGATTCACCTAACCCAAAAATTCCTGTTGCGTCTGAAAGTAGAAACTCGCCCGATTACAACGCTATGTGTATTTTTTCCCTAGGCCATTCTGGTTAAGCGTTTGGAGCAGCAGAAGTGCGAAGAATTTGTTGTCTTCTCAACCATTTCTTAGCTTCAAACACCCATATCTCGCGAACGGATTGACCAAACCCAGAAGTTCCTGCTGCGTCTGAAAGTAGAAACTCGCCCGATTACAACGATATGCGTATTTTTTCCCTAGGGCATTCTGGTTAAGCGTTTGGAGCAGCAGAAGTGCGAAAAATTTGTTGTCTTCTCAACCATTTCTTAGCTTCAAAGTCCCATATCTCGCGAACGGATTGACCGAATCCACAAATTCCTGCTGGGTCTGAAAGTAGAATCTCGCCCGATTACAACGGTATGCGTATTTTTTCCCTAGGCCATTCTGGTTAAGCGTTTGGAGCAGCAGAAGTGCGAAAAATTTTTTGCCTTCTCAACCATATCTTGGCTTCAAACTCCCATATCTCGCGAACAGATTGACCCAACCCAAAAATTCCTGTTGCGTCTGAAAGTAGAAACTCGCCCGATTACAACGCTATGTGTATTTTTTCCCTAGGCCATTCTGGTTAAGCGTTTGGAGCAGCAGAAGTGCGAAGAATTTGTTGTCTTCTCAACCATTTCTTAGCTTCAAACTCCCATATCTCGCGAACGGATTGACCAAACCCAGAAGTTCCTGCTGCGTCTGAAAGTAGGAACTCGCCCGATTACAACGATATGCGTTTTTTTTCCCTAGGGCATTCTGGTTAAGCGCTTGGAGCAGCAGAATTGCGAAAATTTTTTGCCTTCTCAACCATTTCTTGGCTTCAAACTCCCATATCTCGCGAACGGATTGACCTAACCCAAAAATTCCTATTGCATCTGAAAGTAGAAACTCGCCCCATTACAACGGTATGTGTATTTTTTCCCGAGGCCATTCTGGTTAAGCGTTTGGAGCAGAAGAAGTGCGAAAAATTTGTTGTCTTGTCAACCATTTCTTAGCTTCAAACTCCCATATCTCGCGAACGGATTGACGTAACTCAAAAATTCCAGTTGCATCTGAGAGTAGAAACTCGCCCGATTACAACGGTATGTATTTTTTCCCTAGGGCATTCTGGTTAAGCGCTTGGAGCAGCAGAATTGCGAAAAATTTTTTGCCTTCTCAACCATTTCTTGGCTTCAAACTCCTATATCTCGCGAACGGATTGACCTAACCCAAAAATTCCTGTTGCGTCAGAAAGTAGAAACTCGCCCGATTACAACGCTATGTGTATTTTCTCCCTAGGCCATACTGGTTAAGCGTTTGGAGCAGCAGAAGTGCGAAGAATTTGTTGTCTTCTCAACCATTTCTTAGCTTCAAACACCCATATCTCGCGAACGGATTGACCAAACCCAGAAGTTCCTGCTGCGTCTGAAAGTAGAAACTCGCCCGATTACAACGATATGCGTATTTTTTCCCTAGGGCATTCTGGTTAAGCGTTTGGAGCAGCAGAAGTGCGAAAAATTTGTTGTCTTCTCAACCATTTCTTAGCTTCAAAGTCCCATATCTCGCGAACGGATTGACCGAACCCACAAATTCCTGCTGCGTCTGAAAGTAGAATCTCGCCCGATTACAACGGTATGCGTATTTTTTCCCTAGGCCATTCTGGTTAAGCGTTTGTAGCAGCAGAATTGCGAAAAATTTGTTGTCTTCTCAACCATTTCTTAGCTTCAAACACCCATATCTCGCGAACGGATTGACCAAACCCAGAAGTTCCTGCTGCGTCTGAAAGTAGAAACTCGCCCGATTACAACGATATGCGTATTTTTTCCCTAGTCCATTCTGGTTAAGCGTTTGGAGCAGCAGAATTGCGAAAAATTTTTTGCCCTCTCAACCATTTCTTGGCTTCAAACTCCCATATCTCGCGAACGGATTGACCTAACCCAAAAATTCCTGTTGCATCTGAAAGTAGAAACTCGCCCCATTACAACGGTATGTGTATTTTTTCCCGAGGCCATTCTGGTTAAGCGTTTGGAGCAGCAGAAGTGCGAAGAATTTGTTGTCTTCTCAACCATTTCTTAGCTTCAAA
This sequence comes from Ptiloglossa arizonensis, assembly GCF_051014685.1. NCBI lineage: Eukaryota > Metazoa > Arthropoda > Insecta > Hymenoptera > Colletidae > Ptiloglossa > Ptiloglossa arizonensis. Next base: position 722,624 of record NW_027478654.1, read on the forward strand.
CTCCCATATCTCGCGAACGGATTGACCAAACCCAGAAGTTCCTGCTGCGTCTGAAAGTAGAAACTCGCCCAATTACAACGATATGCGTATTTTTTCCCTAGGCCATTCTGGTTAAGCGCTTGGAGCAGCAGAATTGCGAAAAATTTTTTGCCTTCTCAACCATTTCTTGGCTTCAAACTCCCATATCTCGCGAACGGATTGACCTAACCCAAAAATTCCTATTGCATCTGAAAGTAGAAACTCGCCCCATTACAACGGTATGTGTATTTTTTCCCGAGGCCATTCTGGTTAAGCGTTTGGAGCAGCAGAATTGCGAAAAATTTTTTGCCTTCTCAACCATTTCTTAGCTTCAATGTCCCATATCTCGCGAACGGATTGACCAAACCCAATAAATTCCTGCTGCGTCTGAAAGTAGCAACTCGCCCGATTACAACGGTATGCGTATTTTTTCCCTAGGCCATTCTGGTTAAGCGTTTGGAGCAGCAGAAGTGCGAAAAATTAGTTGTCTTCTCAACCATTTCTTAGCTTCAAACTCCCATATCTCGCGAACGGATTGACGTAACTAAAAAATTCCAGTTGCATCTGAGAGTAGAAACTCGCCCGATTACAACGGTATGTATTTTTTCCCTAGGGCATTCTGGTTAAGCGCTTGGAGCAGCAGAATTGCGAAAAATTTTTTGCCTTCTCAACCATTTCTTGGCTTCAAACTCCCATATCTCGCGAACGGATTGACCTAACCCAAAAATTCCTATTGCATCTGAAAGTAGAAACTCGCCCCATTACAACGGTATGTGTATTTTTTCGCGAGGCCATTCTGGTTAAGCGTTTGGAGCAGCAGAATTGCGAAAAATTTTTTACCTTCTCAACCATTTCTTAGCTTCAAAGTCCCATATCTCGCGAACGGATTGACCAAACCCAATAAATTCCTGCTGCGTCTGAAAGTAGCAACTCGCCCGATTACAACGGTATGCGTATTTTTTCCCTAGGCCATTCTGGTTAAGCGTTTGGAGCAGCAGAAGTGCGAAAAATTTGTTGTCTTCTCAACCATTTCTTAGCTTCAAACTCCCATATCTCGCGAACGGATTGACGTAACTAAAAAATTCCAGTTGCATCTGAGAGTAGAAACTCGCCCGATTACAACGGTATGTATTTTTTCCCTAGGGCATTCTGGTTAAGCGCTTGGAGCAGCAGAATTGCGAAAAATTTTTTGCCTTCTCAACCATTTCTTGGCTTCAAACTCCCATATCTCGCGAACGGATTCACCTAACCCAAAAATTCCTATTGCATCTGAAAGTAGAAACTCGCCCCATTACAACGGTATGTGTATTTTTTCCCGAGGCCATTCTGGTTAAGCGTTTGGAGCAGCAGAAGTGCGAAAAATTTGTTGTCTTCTCAACCATTTCTTAGCTTCAAACTCCCATATCTCGCGAACGGATTGACGTAACTCAAAAATTCCAGTTGCATCTGAGAGTAGAAACTCGCCCGATTACAACGGTATGTATTTTTTCCCTAGTCCATTCTGGTTAAGCGTTTGGATCAGCAGAATTGCGAAAAATTTTTTGCCTTCTCAACCATTTCTTGTCTTCAAACTCCCATATCTCGCGAACGGATTGACCTAACCCAAAAATTCCTATGGCATCTGAAAGTACAAACTCACCCGATTACAACGGTATGTGTATTTTTTCCCTAGGCCATTTTGGTTAAGCGTATGGAGCAGCAGAAGTGCGAAAAATTTTTTGCCTTCTCAACCATTTCTTGGCTTCAAACTCCCATATCTCGCGAACGGATTGACCTAACCCAAAAATTCCTGTTGCATCTGAAAGTAGAAACTCGCCCCATTACAACGGTATGTGTATTTTTTCCCGAGGCCATTCTGGTTAAGCGTTTGGAGCAGCAGAAGTGCGAAAAATTTGTTGTCTTCTCAACCATTTCTTAGCTTCAAACTCCCATATCTCGCGAACGGATTGACGTAACTAAAAAATTCCAGTTGCATCTGAGAGTAGAAACTCGCCCGATTACAACGGTATTTGTATTTTTTCCCTAGGCCGTTCTGGTTAAGCGTTTGGAGCAGCAGAATTGCGAAAAATTTTTTGCCTTCTCAACCATTTCTTGGCTTCAAAGTCCCATATCTCGCGAACGGAATGACATAACCCAAAAATTCCTATTGCATCTGAAAGTAGAAACTAGCCCGATTACAACGGTATGTGTATTTTTTCCCTAGGCCATTCTGGTTAAGCGTTTGGAGCAGCAGAATTGCGAAAAATTGGTTGTCTTCTCAACCATTTCTTAGCTTCAAACTCCCATATCTCGCGAACGGATTGACGTAACCCAAAGGTTCCTGTTGCATGTGAAAGTAGAAACTCGCCCGATTACAACGGTATGTGTATTTTTTCCCTACGCCATTCTGGTTAAGCGTTTGGAGCAGCAGAATTGCGAAAAATTTCTTGCCTTCTCAACCATTTCTTTGCTTCTAACTCCCATATCTCGCGAACGGATTGACCTAACCCAAAAATTCCTATGGAATCTGAAAGTAGAAACTCACCCGATTACAACGGTATGTGTATTTTTTCCCTAGGCCATTCTGGTTAAGCGTTTGGAGCAGCAGAATTGCGAAAAATTTTTTGCCTTCTCAACCATTTCTTGGCTTCAAACTCCCATATCTCGCGAACAGATTGACCTAACCCAAAAATTCCTGTTGCGTCTGAAAGTAGAAACTCGCCGGATTACAACGCTATGTGTATTTTTTCCCTAGGCCATTCTGGTTAAGCGTTTGGAGCAGCAGAAGTGCGAAGAATTTGTTGTCTTCTCAACCACTTCTTAGCTTCAAACTCCCATATCTCGCGAACGGATTGACGTAACTCAAAAATTCCAGTTGCATCTGAGAGTAGAAACTCGCCCGATTACAACGGTATGTATTTTTTCCCTAGTCCATTCTGGTTAAGCGTTTGGAGCAGCAGAATTGCGAAAAATTTTTTGCCTTCTCAACCATTTCTTGTCTTCAAACTCCCATATCTCGCGAACGGATTGACCTAACCCAAAAATTCCTATGACATCTGAAAGTAGAAACTCACCCGATTGCAACGGTATGTGTATTTTTTCCCTAGGCCATTTTGGTTAAGCGTATGGAGCAGCAGAAGTGCGAAAAATTTTTTGCCTTCTCAACCATTTCTTGGCTTCAAACTCCGATATCTCGCGAACTAATTGACCTAACCCAAAAATTCCTGTTGCATCTGAAAGTAGAAACTCGCCCGATTACAACGGTATGTGTATTTTATCCCTAGGCCATTCTGGTTAAGCGTTTGGAGCAGCAGAAGTGCGAAGAATTTGTTGTCTTCTCAACCATTTCTTAGCTTCAAACACCCATATCTCGCGAACGGATTGACCAAACCCAGAAGTTCCTGCTGCGTCTGAAAGTAGAAACTCGCCCGATTACAACGATATGCGTATTTTTTCCCTAGGGCATTCTGGTTAAGCGTTTGGAGCAGCAGAATTGCGAAAAATTTCTTGCCTTCTCAACCATTTCTTTGCTTCTAACTCCCATATCTCGCGAACGGATTGACCTAACCCAAAAATTCCTATGGAATCTGAAAGTAGAAACTCACCCGATTACAACGGTATGTGTATTTTTTCCCTAGGCCATTCTGGTTAAGCGTTTGGAGCAGCAGAATTGTGAAAAATTTTTTGCCTTCTCAACCATTTCTTGGTTTCAAACTCCCATATCTCGCGAACGGATTGACCTAACCCAAAAATTCCTGTTGCGTCTGAAAGTAGGAACTCGCCCGATTACAACGCTATGTGTATTTTTTCCCTAGGCCATTCTGATTAAGCGTTTGGAGCAGCAGAAGTGCGAAGAATTTGTTGTCTTCTCAACCATTTCTTAGCTTCAAACACCCATATCTCGCGAACGGATTGACCAAACCCAGAAGTTCCTGCTGCGTCTGAAAGTAGAAACTCGCCCGATTACAACGATATGCGTATTTTTTCCCTAGGGCATTCTGGTTAAGCGCTTGGAGCAGCAGAATTGCGAAAAATTTTTTGCCTTCTCAACCATTTCTTGGCTTCAAACTCCCATATCTCGCGAACGGATTGACCTAACCCAAAAATTCCTATTGCATCTGAAAGTAGAAACTCGCCCCATTACAACGGTATGTGTATTTTTTCCCGAGGCCATTCTGGTTAAGCGTTTGGAGCAGCAGAATTGCGAAAAATTTTTTGCCTTCTCAACCATTTCTTAGCTTCAAAGTCCCATATCTCGCGAACGGATTGACCAAACCCAAAAATTCCTGCTGCATCTGAAAGTAGAAACTCGCCCGATTACAACGGTATTTGTATTTTTTCCCTAGGCCATTCTGGTTAAGCGTATGGAGCAGCAGAAGTGCGAAAAATTTTTTGCCTTCTCAACCATTTCTTGGCTTCAAACTCCCATATCTCGCGAACGGATTGACCTAACCCAAAAATTCCTGTTGCATCTGAAAGTAGAAACTCGCCCGATTACAACGCTATGTGTATTTTTTCCCTAGGCCATTCTGGTTCAGCGTTTCGAGCGGCAGAAGTGCGAAGAATTTGTTGTCTTCTCAACCATTTCTTAGCTTCAAACTCCCATATCTCGCGAACGGATTGACCAAACCCAGAAGTTCCTGCTGCGTCTGAAAGTAGAAACTCGCCCGATTACAACGATATGCGTATTTTTTCCCTAGGCCATTCTGGTTAAGCGCTTGGAGCAGCAGAATTGCGAAAAATTTTTTGCCTTCTCAACCATTTCTTGGCTTCAAACTCCCATATCTCGCGAACGGATTGACCTAACCCAAAAATTCCTATTGCATCTGAAAGTAGAAACTCGCCCCATTACAACGGTATGTGTATTTTTTCCCGAGGCCATTCTGGTTAAGCGTTTGGAGCAGCAGAATTGCGAAAAATTTTTTGCCTTCTCAACCATTTCTTAGCTTCAAAGTCCCATATCTCGCGAACGGATTGACCAAACCCAATAAATTCCTGCTGCGTCTGAAAGTAGCAACTCGCCCGATTACAACGGTATGCGTATTTTTTCCCTAGGCCATTCTGGTTAAGCGTTTGGAGCAGCAGAATTGCGAAAAATTTGTTGTCTTCTCAACCATTTCTTAGCTTCAAAGTCCCATATCTCGCGAACGGATTGACCGAACCCAAAAATTCCTGCTGCGTCTGAAAGTAGAATCTCGCCCGATTACAACGGTATGCGTATTTTTTCCCTAGGCCATACTGGTTAAGCGTTTGGAGCAGCAGAAGTGCGAAAAATTTGTTGTCTTGTCAACCATTTCTTAGCTTCAAACTCCCATATCTCGCGAACGGATTGAGGTAACTCAAAAATTCCAGTTGCATCTGAGAGTAGAAACTCGCCCGATTACAACGGTATGCGTATTTTTTCCCTAGGCCATTCTGGTTAAGCGCTTGGAGCAGCAGAATTGCGAAAAATTTTTTGCCTTCTCAACCATTTCTTGGCTTCAAACTCCCATATCTCGCGAACGGATTGACCTAACCCAAAAATTCCTATTGCATCTGAAAGTAGAAACTCGCCCCATTACAACGGTATGTGTATTTTTTCCCGAGGCCATTCTGATTAAGCGTTTGGAGCAGCAGAATTGCGAAAAATTTTTTGCCTTCTCAACCATTTCTTGGCTTCAAAGTCCCATATCTCGCGAACGGATGGACATAACCCAAAAATTCCTGTTGCATCTGAAAGTAGAAACTCGCCCGATTACAACGCTATGTGTATTTTTTCCCTAGGCCATTCTGGTTAAGCGTTTGGAGCAGCAGAAGTGCGAAGAATTTGTTGTCTTCTCAACCATTTCTTAGCTTCAAACTCCCATATCTCGCGAACGGATTGACCAAACCCAGAAGTTCCCGCTGCCTCAGAAAGTAGAAACTCGCACGATTACAACGATATGCGTATTTTTTCCCTAGGGCATTCTGGTTATGCGCTTGGAGCAGCAGAATTGCGAAAAATGTTTTGCCTTCTCAACCATTTCTTGGCTTCAAACTCCCACATCTCGCGTACGGATTGACCTAACCCAAAAATTCCGATTGTATCTGAAAGTTGAAACTCGCCTGATTACAACGGTATGTGTATTTTTTCCCTAGGCCATTCTGGTTAAGCGTTTGGAGCAGCAGAATTGCGAAAAGTTTTTTGCCTTCTCAACCATTTCTTGTCTTCAAACTCCCATATCTCGCGAACGGATTGACCTAACCCAAAAATTCCTATTGCATCTGAAAGTAGAAACTCGCCCGATTACTACGGTATGTGTATTTTTTCCCTAGGCCATTCTGGTTAAGCGTATGGAGCAGCAGAATTGCGAAAAATTTTTTGCCTTCTCAACCATTTCTTGTCTTCAAACTCTCATATCTCGCGAATGGATTGACATATCCCAAAGATTCCTATTGCATCTGAAAGTAGAAACGCGCCCGATTACAACGGTACGTGTATTTTTCCCTTAGGCCATTCTGGTTAAGCGATTGGAGCAGCAGAAGTGCGAAAAATTTATTGTCTTCTCAACCATTTCTTAGCTTCAAACTCCCACATCTCGCGAACGCATTGACCTAACCCAAAAATTCCTGTTTCGTCTGAAAGTAGAAACATGCCCGGTTACAACGGTATGTGTATTTTTTCCCTAGGCCATTCTGGTTAAGCGTTTGGAGCAGCAGAAGTGCGAAAAATTTGTTGCCTTCTCAACCATTTCTTTGCTTCAAACTCCCATATCTCGCGAACGGATTGACGTAACCCAAAAATTCCAGTTGCATCTGAAAGTAGAAACTCGCCCGATTACAACGGTATGTGTATTTTTTCCCTAGGCCATTCTGGTTAAGCGTTTGGAGCAGCAGAAGTGCGAAAAATTTGTTGCCTTCTCAACCATTTCTTGTCTTCAAACTCCCATATCTCGCGAACGGATTGACCTAACCCAAAAATTCCTATTGCATCTGAAAGTTGAAACTCGCCTGATTACAACGGTATGTGTATTTTTTCCCTAGGCCATTCTGGTTAAGCGTTTGGAGCAGCAGAATTGCGAAAAGGTTTTTGCCTTCTCAACCATTTCTTGGCTTCAAACTCCCATATCTCGCGAACGGATTGACCTAACCCAGAAGTTCCTGCTGCGTCTGAAAGTAGAAACTCGCCCGATTACAACGGTATGTGTATTTTTTCCCTAGGCCATCCTGGTTAAGCGTTTGGCGCAGCAGAATTGCGAAAAATTTTTTGCCTCCTCAACCATTTCTTGGCTTCAAACTCCCATATCTCGCGAACGGATTGACCTAACCCAAAAATTCCTGTTGCGTCTGAAAGTAGAAACTCGCTCGATTACAACGGTATGTGTATTTTTTCCCTAGGCCATTCTGGTTAAGCGTTTGGAGCAGCAGAAGTGCGAAAAATTTGTTGTCTTCTTAACCATTTCTTAGCTTCAAACACCCATATCTCGCGAACGGATTGACCTAACCCAAAAATTCCTATTGCATCTGAAATTAGAAACTCGCCCGATTACAACGGTACGTGTATTTTTTCCCTAGTCCATTCTGGTTAAGCGTTTGGAGCAGCAGAATTGCGAAAAATTTTTTGTCTTCTCAACCATTTCTTAGCTTCAAAGTCCCATATCTCGCGAACGGATTGACAAACCCAAAAATTCCTGCTGCGTCTGAAAGTAGATACTCGCCCGATTATAACGATATGCGTATTTTTTCCCTAGGCCATTCTGGTTAAGCGTTTGGAGCAGCAGAAGTGCGAAAAATTTGTTGTCTTCTCAACCATTTCTTAGCTTCAAACTCCCATATCTCGCGAACGGATTGACGTAACCCAAAGGTTCCTGTTGCATGTGAAAGTAGAAACTCGCCCGATTACAACGGTATGTGTATTTTTTCCCTACGCCATTCTGGTTAAGCGTTTGGAGCAGCAGAATTGCGAAAAATTTCTTGCCTTCTCAACCATTTCTTTGCTTCTAACTCCCATATCTCGCGAACGGATTGACCTAACCCAAAAATTCCTATGGAATCTGAAAGTAGAAACTCACCCGATTACAACGGTATGTGTATTTTTTCCCTAGGCCATTCTGGTTAAGCGTTTGGAGCAGCAGAATTGCGAAAAATTTTTTGCCTTCTCAACCATTTCTTGGCTTCAAACTCCCATATCTCGCGAACAGATTGACCTAACCCAAAAATTCCTGTTGCGTCTGAAAGTAGAAACTCGCCGGATTACAACGCTATGTGTATTTTTTCCCTAGGCCATTCTGGTTAAGCGTTTGGAGCAGCAGAAGTGCGAAGAATTTGTTGTCTTCTCAACCACTTCTTAGCTTCAAACTCCCATATCTCGCGAACGGATTGACGTAACTCAAAAATTCCAGTTGCATCTGAGAGTAGAAACTCGCCCGATTACAACGGTATGTATTTTTTCCCTAGTCCATTCTGGTTAAGCGTTTGGAGCAGCAGAATTGCGAAAAATTTTTTGCCTTCTCAACCATTTCTTGTCTTCAAACTCCCATATCTCGCGAACGGATTGACCTAACCCAAAAATTCCTATGACATCTGAAAGTAGAAACTCACCCGATTGCAACGGTATGTGTATTTTTTCCCTAGGCCATTTTGGTTAAGCGTATGGAGCAGCAGAAGTGCGAAAAATTTTTTGCCTTCTCAACCATTTCTTGGCTTCAAACTCCGATATCTCGCGAACTAATTGACCTAACCCAAAAATTCCTGTTGCATCTGAAAGTAGAAACTCGCCCGATTACAACGGTATGTGTATTTTATCCCTAGGCCATTCTGGTTAAGCGTTTGGAGCAGCAGAATTGTGAAAAATTTTTTGCCTTCTCAACCATTTCTTGGTTTCAAACTCCCATATCTCGCGAACGGATTGACCTAACCCAAAAATTCCTGTTGCGTCTGAAAGTAGGAACTCGCCCGATTACAACGCTATGTGTATTTTTTCCCTAGGCCATTCTGATTAAGCGTTTGGAGCAGCAGAAGTGCGAAGAATTTGTTGTCTTCTCAACCATTTCTTAGCTTCAAACACCCATATCTCGCGAACGGATTGACCAAACCCAGAAGTTCCTGCTGCGTCTGAAAGTAGAAACTCGCCCGATTACAACGATATGCGTATTTTTTCCCTAGGGCATTCTGGTTAAGCGCTTGGAGCAGCAGAATTGCGAAAAATTTTTTGCCTTCTCAACCATTTCTTGGCTTCAAACTCCCATATCTCGCGAACGGATTGACCTAACCCAAAAATTCCTATTGCATCTGAAAGTAGAAACTCGCCCCATTACAACGGTATGTGTATTTTTTCCCGAGGCCATTCTGGTTAAGCGTTTGGAGCAGCAGAATTGCGAAAAATTTTTTGCCTTCTCAACCATTTCTTAGCTTCAAAGTCCCATATCTCGCGAACGGATTGACCAAACCCAAAAATTCCTGCTGCATCTGAAAGTAGAAACTCGCCCGATTACAACGGTATTTGTATTTTTTCCCTAGGCCATTCTGGTTAAGCGTATGGAGCAGCAGAAGTGCGAAAAATTTTTTGCCTTCTCAACCATTTCTTGGCTTCAAACTCCCATATCTCGCGAACGGATTGACCTAACCCAAAAATTCCTGTTGCATCTGAAAGTAGAAACTCGCCCGATTACAACGCTATGTGTATTTTTTCCCTAGGCCATTCTGGTTCAGCGTTTCGAGCGGCAGAAGTGCGAAGAATTTGTTGTCTTCTCAACCATTTCTTAGCTTCAAACTCCCATATCTCGCGAACGGATTGACCAAACCCAGAAGTTCCTGCTGCGTCTGAAAGTAGAAACTCGCCCGATTACAACGATATGCGTATTTTTTCCCTAGGCCATTCTGGTTAAGCGCTTGGAGCAGCAGAATTGCGAAAAATTTTTTGCCTTCTCAACCATTTCTTGGCTTCAAACTCCCATATCTCGCGAACGGATTGACCTAACCCAAAAATTCCTATTGCATCTGAAAGTAGAAACTCGCCCCATTACAACGGTATGTGTATTTTTTCCCGAGGCCATTCTGGTTAAGCGTTTGGAGCAGCAGAATTGCGAAAAATTTTTTGCCTTCTCAACCATTTCTTAGCTTCAAAGTCCCATATCTCGCGAACGGATTGACCAAACCCAATAAATTCCTGCTGCGTCTGAAAGTAGCAACTCGCCCGATTACAACGGTATGCGTATTTTTTCCCTAGGCCATTCTGGTTAAGCGTTTGGAGCAGCAGAATTGCGAAAAATTTGTTGTCTTCTCAACCATTTCTTAGCTTCAAAGTCCCATATCTCGCGAACGGATTGACCGAACCCAAAAATTCCTGCTGCGTCTGAAAGTAGAATCTCGCCCGATTACAACGGTATGCGTATTTTTTCCCTAGGCCATACTGGTTAAGCGTTTGGAGCAGCAGAAGTGCGAAAAATTTGTTGTCTTGTCAACCATTTCTTAGCTTCAAACTCCCATATCTCGCGAACGGATTGAGGTAACTCAAAAATTCCAGTTGCATCTGAGAGTAGAAACTCGCCCGATTACAACGGTATGCGTATTTTTTCCCTAGGCCATTCTGGTTAAGCGCTTGGAGCAGCAGAATTGCGAAAAAATTTTTGCCTTCTCAACCATTTCTTGGCTTCAAACTCCCATATCTCGCGAACGGATTGACCTAACCCAAAAATTCCTATTGCATCTGAAAGTAGAAACTCGCCCCATTACAACGGTATGTGTATTTTTTCCCGAGGCCATTCTGATTAAGCGTTTGGAGCAGCAGAATTGCGAAAAATTTTTTGCCTTCTCAACCATTTCTTGGCTTCAAAGTCCCATATCTCGCGAACGGATGGACATAACCCAAAAATTCCTGTTGCATCTGAAAGTAGAAACTCGCCCGATTACAACGCTATGTGTATTTTTTCCCTAGGCCATTCTGGTTAAGCGTTTGGAGCAGCAGAAGTGCGAAGAATTTGTTGTCTTCTCAACCATTTCTTAGCTTCAAACTCCCATATCTCGCGAACGGATTGACCAAACCCAGAAGTTCCCGCTGCCTCAGAAAGTAGAAACTCGCACGATTACAACGATATGCGTATTTTTTCCCTAGGGCATTCTGGTTATGCGCTTGGAGCAGCAGAATTGCGAAAAATGTTTTGCCTTCTCAACCATTTCTTGGCTTCAAACTCCCACATCTCGCGTACGGATTGACCTAACCCAAAAATTCCGATTGTATCTGAAAGTTGAAACTCGCCTGATTACAACGGTATGTGTATTTTTTCCCTAGGCCATTCTGGTTAAGCGTTTGGAGCAGCAGAATTGCGAAAAGTTTTTTGCCTTCTCAACCATTTCTTGTCTTCAAACTCCCATATCTCGCGAACGGATTGACCTAACCCAAAAATTCCTATTGCATCTGAAAGTAGAAACTCGCCCGATTACTACGGTATGTGTATTTTTTCCCTAGGCCATTCTGGTTAAGCGTATGGAGCAGCAGAATTGCGAAAAATTTTTTGCCTTCTCAACCATTTCTTGTCTTCAAACTCTCATATCTCGCGAATGGATTGACATATCCCAAAGATTCCTATTGCATCTGAAAGTAGAAACGCGCCCGATTACAACGGTACGTGTATTTTTCCCTTAGGCCATTCTGGTTAAGCGATTGGAGCAGCAGAAGTGCGAAAAATTTATTGTCTTCTCAACCATTTCTTAGCTTCAAACTCCCACATCTCGCGAACGCATTGACCTAACCCAAAAATTCCTGTTTCGTCTGAAAGTAGAAACATGCCCGGTTACAACGGTATGTGTATTTTTTCCCTAGGCCATTCTGGTTAAGCGTTTGGAGCAGCAGAAGTGCGAAAAATTTGTTGCCTTCTCAACCATTTCTTTGCTTCAAACTCCCATATCTCGCGAACGGATTGACGTAACCCAAAAATTCCAGTTGCATCTGAAAGTAGAAACTCGCCCGATTATAACGGTATGTGTATTTTTTCCCTAGGCCATTCTGGTTAAGCGTTTGGAGCAGCAGAAGTGCGAAAAATTTGTTGCCTTCTCAACCATTTCTTGTCTTCAAACTCCCATATCTCGCGAACGGATTGACCTAACCCAAAAATTCCTATTGCATCTGAAAGTTGAAACTCGCCTGATTACAACGGTATGTGTATTTTTTCCCTAGGCCATTCTGGTTAAGCGTTTGGAGCAGCAGAATTGCGAAAAGGTTTTTGCCTTCTCAACCATTTCTTGGCTTCAAACTCCCATATCTCGCGAACGGATTGACCTAACCCAGAAGTTCCTGCTGCGTCTGAAAGTAGAAACTCGCCCGATTACAACGGTATGTGTATTTTTTCCCTAGGCCATCCTGGTTAAGCGTTTGGCGCAGCAGAATTGCGAAAAATTTTTTGCCTCCTCAACCATTTCTTGGCTTCAAACTCCCATATCTCGCGAACGGATTGACCTAACCCAAAAATTCCTGTTGCGTCTGAAAGTAGAAACTCGCTCGATTACAACGGTATGTGTATTTTTTCCCTAGGCCATTCTGGTTAAGCGTTTGGAGCAGCAGAAGTGCGAAAAATTTGTTGTCTTCTTAACCATTTCTTAGCTTCAAACACCCATATCTCGCGAACGGATTGACCTAACCCAAAAATTCCTATTGCATCTGAAATTAGAAACTCGCCCGATTACAACGGTACGTGTATTTTTTCCCTAGTCCATTCTGGTTAAGCGTTTGGAGCAGCAGAATTGCGAAAAATTTTTTGTCTTCTCAACCATTTCTTAGCTTCAAAGTCCCATATCTCGCGAACGGATTGACAAACCCAAAAATTCCTGCTGCGTCTGAAAGTAGATACTCGCCCGATTATAACGATATGCGTATTTTTTCCCTAGGCCATTCTGGTTAAGCGTTTGGAGCAGCAGAAGTGCGAAAAATTTGTTGTCTTCTCAACCATTTCTTAGTTTCAAACTCCCATATCTCGCGAACGGATTGACCAAACCCAGAAGTTCCTGCTGCGTCTGAAAGTAGAAACTCGCCCGATTACAACGGTATGTGTATTTTTTCCCTAGGCCATCCTGGTTAAGCGTTTGGCGCAGCAGAATTGCGAAAAATTTTTTGCCTCCTCATCCATTTCTTGGCTTCAAACTCCCATATCTCGCGAACGGATTGACCTAACCCAATAATTCCTGTTGCGTCTGAAAGTAGAAACTCGCTCGATTACAACGGTATGTGTATTTTTTCCCTAGGCCATTCTGGTTAAGCGTTTGGAGCAGCAGAAGTGCGAAAAATTTGTTGTCTTCTTAACCATTTCTTAGCTTCAAACTCCCGTATCTCGCGAACGGATTGACCTAACCCAAAAATTCCTATTGCATCTGAAAGTAGAAACGCGCCCGATTACAACGGTACGTATATTTTTCCCTTAGGCCATCCTGGTTAAGCGATTGGAGCAGCAGAAGTGCGAAAAATTTATTGTCTTCTCAACCATTTCTTAGCTTCAAACTCCCATATCTCGCGAACGCATTGACCTAACCCAAAAATTCCTATTGCATCTGAAAGTAGAAACTCGCCCGATTACAACGGTGTGTTTATTTTTTCCCTAGCCCATTCTGGTTAAGCGTTTGGAGCAGAAGGATTGCGAAAAATTTTTTGCCTTCTCAAACATTTCCTAGCTTCAAAGTCCCATATCTCGCGAACGGATTGACCAAACCCAAAAAGTCCTGCTGCGTCTGAAAGTAGAAACTCGCCCGATTACAACGGTATGCGTATTTTTTCCCTAGGCCATTCTGGTTAAGCGTTTGGAGCAGCAGAATTGTGAAAAATTTGTTGCCTTCTCTACCATTTCTTGGCTTCAAAGTCCCATATCCCGCGAACGGATTGACCTAACCCAAAAATTCCTATTGCATCTGAAAGTAGAAACTCGCCCGATTACAACGGTATGTGTATTTTATCCCTAGGCCATTCTGCTTAAGCGTTTGGAGCAGCAGAATTGCGAAAAATTTTCTGCCTTCTCAACCATTTCTTGGCTTCAAACTCCCATATCTCGCGAACGGATTGATCTAACTCAAAAATTCCTGTTCCGTCTGAAAGTAGAAACTCGCCCGGTTACAACGGTATGTGTATTTTTTCCCTAGGCCATTCTGGTTAAGCGTTTGGAGCAGCAGAAGTGCGAAAAATTTGTTGCCTTCTCAACCATTTCTTTGCTTCAAACTCCCATATCTCGCGAACGGATTGACGTAGCCCAAAAATTCCAGTTGCATCTGAAAGTAGAAACTCGCCCGATTACAACGGTATGTGTATTTTTTCCCTAGGCCATTCTGGTTAGGCGTTTGGAGCAGCAGAATTGCGAAAAATTTTTTGCCTTCTCAACCATTTCTTGTCTTCAAACTCCCATATCTCGCAAACGGATTGACATAACCCAAAAATTCCTATTGCATCTGAAAGAAGAAACTCGCCCGATTACAGCGGTATTTGTATTTTTTCCCTAGGCCGTTCTGGTTAAGCGTGTGGAGCAGCAGAATTGCGAAAAATTTTTTGCCTTCTCAACCATTTCTTGGCTTCAAAGTCCCATATCTCGCGAACGGATTGATATAACCAAAAATTCCTATTGCACCTGAAAGTAGAAACTCGCCCGATTACAACGGTATGTGTATTTTTTCCCTAGGCCATTCTGGTTAAGCGTTTGGAGCAGCAGAAGTGCGAAAAATTTGTTGTCTTCTCAACCATTTCTTAGCTTCAAACTCCCATATCTCGCGAACGGATGTACGTAACCCAAAAATTCCAGTTGCATCTGAAAGTAGAAACTCGCCCGATTACAACGGTATGTGTATTTTCTCCCTAGGCCATTCTGGTTAAGCGTTCGGAGCAGCAGAATTGCGAAAAATTTTTTGCCTTCTCAACAATTTCTTGTCTTCAAACTCCCATATCTCGCGAACGGATTGACCTAACCCAAAAATTCCTATTGCACCTGAAAGTAGAAACTCGCCCGATTACAACGGTATGTGTATTTTTTCCCTAGGTCATTCTGGTTAAGCGTTTGGAGCAGCAGAAGTGCGAAAAATTTGTTGTCTTCTCAACCATTTCTTGGCTTCAAACTCCCATATCTCGCGAACGGATTTACGTAACCCAAAAATTCCAGTTGCATCTGAAAGTAGAAACTCGCCCGATTACAACGGTACGTGTATTTTTCCCTTAGGCCATTCTGGTTAAGCGATTGGAGCAGCAGAAGTGCGAAAAATTTATTGTCTCCTCAACCATTTCTTAGCTTCAAACTCCCATATCTCGCGAACGGATTGATATAACCCGAAAATTCCTATTGCATCTGAAAGTAGAAACTCGCCCCATTACAACGGTATGTGTATTTTTTCCCGAGGCCATTCTGGTTAAGCGTTTGGAGCAGCAGAATTGCGAGAAATTGTATGCCTTCTCAACCATTCCTTAGCTTCAAAGTCCCATATCTCGCGAACGGATTGACCTAACCCAAGAACTCCTGTTGCGTCTGAAAGTAGAAACTCGCCCGATTACAAAGGTGTGTTTAATTTTTTCCCTAGCCCATTCTGGTTAAGCGTTTGGAGCAGCAGAATTGCGAAAAATTTTTTGCCTTCTCAACCATTTCTTGGCTTCAAAGTCCCATATCCCGCGAACGGATTGACCTAACCCAAAAATTCCTATTGCATCTGAAAGTAGAAACTCGCCCGATTACAACGGTATGTGTATTTTATCCCTAGGCCATTCTGCTTAAGCGTTTGGAGCAGCAGAATTGCGAAAAATTTTCTGCCTTCTCAACCATTTCTTGGCTTCAAACTCCCATATCTCGCGAACGGATTGACCTAACTCAAAAATTCCTGTTCCGTCTGAAAGTAGAAACTCGCCCGGTTACAACGGTATGTGTATTTTTTCCCTAGGCCATTCTGGTTAAGCGTTTGGAGCAGCAGAAGTGCGAAAAATTTGTTGCCTTCTCAACCATTTCTTTGCTTCAAACTCCCATATCTCGCGAACGGATTGACGTAGCCCAAAAATTCCAGTTGCATCTGAAAGTAGAAACTCGCCCGATTACAACGGTATGTGTATTTTTTCCCTAGGCCATTCTGGTTAGGCGTTTGGAGCAGCAGAATTGCGAAAAATTTTTTGCCTTCTCAACCATTTCTTGTCTTCAAACTCCCATATCTCGCAAACGGATTGACATAACCCAAAAATTCCTATTGCATCTGAAAGAAGAAACTCGCCCGATTACAGCGGTATTTGTATTTTTTCCCTAGGCCGTTCTGGTTAAGCGTTTGGAGCAGCAGAATTGCGAAAAATTTTTTGCCTTCTCAACCATTTCTTGGCTTCAAAGTCCCATATCTCGCGAACGGATTGATATAACCAAAAATTCCTATTGCACCTGAAAGTAGAAACTCGCCCGATTACAACGGTATGTGTATTTTTTCCCTAGGCCATTCTGGTTAAGCGTTTGGAGCAGCAGAAGTGCGAAAAATTTGTTGTCTTCTCAACCATTTCTTAGCTTCAAACTCCCATATCTCGCGAACGGATGTACGTAACCCAAAAATTCCAGTTGCATCTGAAAGTAGAAACTCGCCCGATTACAACGGTATGTGTATTTTCTCCCTAGGCCATTCTGGTTAAGCGTTCGGAGCAGCAGAATTGCGAAAAATTTTTTGCCTTCTCAACAATTTCTTGTCTTCAAACTCCCATATCTCGCGAACGGATTGACCTAACCCAAAAATTCCTATTGCACCTGAAAGTAGAAACTCGCCCGATTACAACGGTATGTGTATTTTTTCCCTAGGTCATTCTGGTTAAGCGTTTGGAGCAGCAGAAGTGCGAAAAATTTGTTGTCTTCTCAACCATTTCTTAGCTTCAAACTCCCATATCTCGCGAACGGATTTACGTAACCCAAAAATTCCAGTTGCATCTGAAAGTAGAAACTCGCCCGATTACAACGGTACGTGTATTTTTCCCTTAGGCCATTCTGGTTAAGCGATTGGAGCAGCAGAAGTGCGAAAAATTTATTGTCTCCTCAACCATTTCTTAGCTTCAAACTCCCATATCTCGCGAACGGATTGATATAACCCGAAAATTCCTATTGCATCTGAAAGTAGAAACTCGCCCCATTACAACGGTATGTGTATTTTTTCCCGAGGCCATTCTGGTTAAGCGTTTGGAGCAGCAGAATTGCGAGAAATTGTATGCCTTCTCAACCATTCCTTAGCTTCAAAGTCCCATATCTCGCGAACGGATTGACCTAACCCAAGAACTCCTGTTGCGTCTGAAAGTAGAAACTCGCCCGATTACAAAGGTGTGTTTAATTTTTTCCCTAGCCCATTCTGGTTAAGCGTTTGGAGCAGCAGAATTGCGAAAAATTTTTTGCCTTCTCAACCATTTCTTGGCTTCAAAGTCCCATATCCCGCGAACGGATTGACCTAACCCAAAAATTCCTATTGCATCTGAAAGTAGAAACTCGCCCGATTACAACGGTATGTGTATTTTATCCCTAGGCCATTCTGCTTAAGCGTTTGGAGCAGCAGAATTGCGAAAAATTTTCTGCCTTCTCAACCATTTCTTGGCTTCAAACTCCCATATCTCGCGAACGGATTGACCTAACTCAAAAATTCCTGTTCCGTCTGAAAGTAGAAACTCGCCCGGTTACAACGGTATGTGTATTTTTTCCCTAGGCCATTCTGGTTAAGCGTTTGGAGCAGCAGAAGTGCGAAAAATTTGTTGCCTTCTCAACCATTTCTTTGCTTCAAACTCCCATATCTCGCGAACGGATTGACGTAGCCCAAAAATTACAGTTGCATCTGAAAGTAGAAACTCGCCCGATTACAACGGTATGTGTATTTTTTCCCTAGGCCATTCTGGTTAAGCGTTTGGAGCAGCAGAATTGCGAAAAATTTTTTGCCTTCTCAACCATTTCTTGTCTTCAAACTCCCATATCTCGCAAACGGATTGACATAACCCAAAAATTCCTATTGCATCTGAAAGAAGAAACTCGCCCGATTACAGCGGTATTTGTATTTTTTCCCTAGGCCGTTCTGGTTAAGCGTTTGGAGCAGCAGAATTGCGAAAAATTTTTTGCCTTCTCAACCATTTCTTGGCTTCAAAGTCCCATATCTCGCGAACGGATTGATATAACCAAAAATTCCTATTGCACCTGAAAGTAGAAACTCGCCCGATTACAACGGTATGTGTATTTTTTCCCTAGGCCATTCTGGTTAAGCGTTTGGAGCAGCAGAAGTGCGAAAAATTTGTTGTCTTCTCAACCATTTCTTAGCTTCAAACTCCCATATCTCGCGAACGGATGTACGTAACCCAAAAATTCCAGTTGCATCTGAAAGTAGAAACTCGCCCGATTACAACGGTATGTGTATTTTTTCCCTAGGCCATTCTGGTTAAGCGTTCGGAGCAGCAGAATTGCGAAAAATTTTTTGCCTTCTCAACAATTTCTTGTCTTCAAACTCCCATATCTCGCGAACGGATTGACCTAACCCAAAAATTCCTATTGCACCTGAAAGTAGAAACTCGCCCGATTACAACGGTATGTGTATTTTTTCCCTAGGTCATTCTGGTTAAGCGTTTGGAGCAGCAGAAGTGCGAAAAATTTGTTGTCTTCTCAACCATTTCTTAGCTTCAAACTCCCATATCTCGCGAACGGATTTACGTAACCCAAAAATTCCAGTTGCATCTGAAAGTAGAAACTCGCCCGATTACAACGGTACGTGTATTTTTCCCTTAGGCCATTCTGGTTAAGCGATTGGAGCAGCAGAAGTGCGAAAAATTTATTGTCTCCTCAACCATTTCTTAGCTTCAAACTCCCATATCTCGCGAACGGATTGATATAACCCGAAAATTCCTATTGCATCTGAAAGTAGAAACTCGCCCCATTACAACGGTATGTGTATTTTTTCCCGAGGCCATTCTGGTTAAGCGTTTGGAGCAGCAGAATTGCGAGAAATTGTATGCCTTCTCAACCATTCCTTAGCTTCAAAGTCCCATATCTCGCGAACGGATTGACCTAACCCAAGAACTCCTGTTGCGTCTGAAAGTAGAAACTCGCCCGATTACAAAGGTGTGTTTAATTTTTTCCCTAGCCCATTCTGGTTAAGCGTTTGGAGCAGCAGAATTGCGAAAAATTTTTTGCCTTCTCAACCATTTCTTAGCTTCAAAGTCCCATATCTCGCGAACGGATTGACCAAACCCAAAAATTCCTGCTGCGTCTGAAAGTAGAAACTCGCCCGATTACAACGGTATGCGTATTTTTCCCTAGGCCATTCTGGTTAAGCGTTCGGAGCAGCAGAATTGCGAAAAATTTTTTGCCTTCTCAACAATTTCTTGTCTTCAAACTCCCATATCTCGCGAACGGATTGACCTAACCCAAAAATTCCTATTGCACCTGAAAGTAGAAACTCGCCCGATTACAACGGTATGTGTATTTTTTCCCTAGGTCATTCTGGTTAAGCGTTTGGAGCAGCAGAAGTGCGAAAAATTTGTTGTCTTCTCAACCATTTCTTAGCTTCAAACTCCCATATCTCGCGAACGGATTTACGTAACCCAAAAATTCCAGTTGCATCTGAAAGTAGAAACTCGCCCGATTACAACGGTACGTGTATTTTTCCCTTAGGCCATTCTGGTTAAGCGATTGGAGCAGCAGAAGTGCGAAAAATTTATTGTCTCCTCAACCATTTCTTAGCTTCAAACTCCCATATCTCGCGAACGGATTGATATAACCCGAAAATTCCTATTGCATCTGAAAGTAGAAACTCGCCCCATTACAACGGTATGTGTATTTTTTCCCGAGGCCATTCTGGTTAAGCGTTTGGAGCAGCAGAATTGCGAGAAATTGTATGCCTTCTCAACCATTCCTTAGCTTCAAAGTCCCATATCTCGCGAACGGATTGACCTAACCCAAGAACTCCTGTTGCGTCTGAAAGTAGAAACTCGCCCGATTACAAAGGTGTGTTTAATTTTTTCCCTAGCCCATTCTGGTTAAGCGTTTGGAGCAGCAGAATTGCGAAAAATTTTTTGCCTTCTCAACCATTTCTTAGCTTCAAAGTCCCATATCTCGCGAACGGATTGACCAAACCCAAAAATTCCTGCTGCGTCTGAAAGTAGAAACTCGCCCGATTACAACGGTATGCGTATTTTTCCCTAGGCCATTCTGGTTAAGCGTTTGGAGCAGCAGAATTGCGAAAAATTTGTTGTCTTCTCAACCATTTCTTAGCTTCAAACTCCCATATCTCGCGAACGGATTGACGTAACTCAAAAATTCCAGTTGCATCTGAGAGTAGAAACTCGCCCGATTACAACGGTATGCGTATTTTTTCCCTAGGCCATTCTGGATAAGCGTTTGGAGCAGCAGAATTGCGAAAAATTTTTTGCCTTCTCAACCATTTCTTGTTTTCAAACTCCCATATCTCGCGAACGGATTGACCTAACCCAAAAATTCCTATTGCATCTGAAAGTAGAAACTCGCCCGATTACAGCGGTATTTGTATTTTTTCCCTAGGCCGTTCTGGTTAAGCGTTTGGAGCAGCAGAATTGCGAAAAATTTTTTGCCTTCTCAACCATTTCTTGGCTTCAAAGTCCCATATCTCGCGAACGGATTGACATAACCCAAAGATTCCTGTTGCATCTGAAATTAGAAACTCGCCCGATTACAACGGTATGTGTATTTTTTCCCTACGCCATTCTGGTTAAGCGTTTGGAGCAGCAGAATTGCGAAAAATTTCTTGCCTTCTCAACCATTTCTTGGTTTCAAACTCCCATATCTCGCGAACGGATTGACCTAACCCAAAAATTCCTATTGCATCTGAAAGTAGAAACTCGCCCCATTACAACGGTATGTGTATTTTTTCCCGAGGCCATTCTGGTTAAGCGTTTGGAGCAGCAGAATTGCGAAAAATTTTTTGCCTTCTCAACCATTTCTTAGCTTCAAAGTCCCATATCTCGCGAACGGATTGACCAAACCCAAAAATTCCTGCTGCGTCTGAAAGTAGAAACTCGCCCGATTACAACGGTATGCGTATTTTTTCCCTAGGCCATTCTGGTTAAGCGTTTGGAGCAGCAGAAGTGCGAGAAATTTGTTGTCTTCTCAACCATTTCTTAGCTTCAAACTCCCATATCTCGCGAACGGATTGACGTAACTCAAAAATTCCAGTTGCATCTGAGAGTAGAAACTCGCCCGATTACAACGGTATGCGTATTTTTTCCCTAGGCCATTCTGGATAAGCGTTTGGAGCAGCAGAATTGCGAAAAATTTTTTGCCTTCTCAACCATTTCTTGTTTTCAAACTCCCATATCTCGCGAACGGATTGACCTAACCCAAAAATTCCTATTGCATCTGAAAGTAGAAACTCGCCCGATTACAGCGGTATTTGTATTTTTTCCCTAGGCCGTTCTGGTTAAGCGTTTGGAGCAGCAGAATTGCGAAAAATTTGTTGCCTTCTCAACCATTTCTTGTCTTCAAACTCCCATATCTCGCGAACGGATTGACCTAACCCAAAAATTCCTATTGCACCTGAAAGTAGAAACTCGCCCGATTACAACGGTATGTGTATTTTTTCCCTAGGCCATTCTGGTTAAGCGTTTGGAGCAGCAGAAGTGCGAAAAATTTGTTGTCTTCTCAACCATTTCTTGGCTTCAAACTCCCATATCTCGCGAACGGATTGACGTAACTCAAAAATTCCAGTTGCATCTGAGAGTAGAAACTCGCCCGATTACAACGGTATGCGTATTTTTTCCCTAGGCCATTCTGGATAAGCGTTTGGAGCAGCAGAATTGCGAAAAATTTTTTGCCTTCTCAACCATTTCTTGTTTTCAAACTCCCATATCTCGCGAACGGATTGACCTAACCCAAAAATTCCTATTGCATCTGAAAGTAGAAACTCGCCCGATTACAGCGGTATTTGTATTTTTTCCCTAGGCCGTTCTGGTTAAGCGTTTGGAGCAGCAGAATTGCGAAAAATTTGTTGCCTTCTCAACCATTTCTTGTCTTCAAACTCCCATATCTCGCGAACGGATTGACCTAACCCAAAAATTCCTATTGCACCTGAAAGTAGAAACTCGCCCGATTACAACGGTATGTGTATTTTTTCCCTAGGCCATTCTGGTTAAGCGTTTGGAGCAGCAGAAGTGCGAAAAATTTGTTGTCTTCTCAACCATTTCTTGGCTTCAAACTCCCATATCTCGCGAACGGATTTACAAAACCCAAAAATTCCAGTTGCATCTGAAAGTAGAAACTCGCCCGATTACAACGGTATGTGTATTTTTTCCCTAGGCCATTCTGGTTAAGCGTTCGGAGCAGCAGAATTGCGAAAAATTTTTTGCCTTCTCAACCATTTCTTGTCTTCAAACTCCCATATCTCGCGAACGGATTGACCTAACCCAAAAATTCCTATTGCACCTGAAAGTAGAAACTCGCCCGATTACAACGGTATGTGTATTTTTTCCCTAGGCCATTCTGCTTAAGCGTTCGGAGCAGCAGAATTTCGAAAAATTTTTTGCCTTCTCAACCATTTCTTGTCTTCAAACTCTCATATCTTGCGAATGGATTAACATAACCCAAAAATTCCTATTGCATCTGAAAGTAGAAACGCGCCCGATTACAACGGTACGTATATTTTTTCCCTAGGCCATTCTGGTTAAGCGTTTGGAGCAGCAGAATTGCGAAAAATTTTTTGCCTTCTCAACCATTTCTTGTCTTCAAACTCCCATATCTCGCGAACGGATTGACCTAACCCAAAAATTCCTATTGCATCTGAAAGTAGAAATTCGCCCGATTACAGCGGTATTTGTATTTTTTCCCTAGGCCGTTCTGGTTAAGCGTTTGGAGCAGCAGAATTGCGAAAAATTTTTTGTCTTCTCAACCATTTCTTAGCTTCAAACTCCCATATCTCGCGAACGGATTGACGTAAGCCAAAAATTCCAGTTGCATCGGAAAGTAGAAACTCGCCCGATTACAACGGCATGTGTATTTTTTCCCTAGGCCATTCTGGTTAAGCGTTTGGAGCAGCAGAATTGCGAAAAATTTTTTGCCTTCTCAACCATTTCTTGTCTTCAAACTCCCATATCTCGCGAACGGATTGACCTAACCCAAAAATTCCTATTGCATCTGAAAGTAGAAACTCGCCCGATTACAGCGGTATTTGTATTTTTTCCCTAGGCCGTTCTGGTTAAGCGTTGGAGCAGCAGAATTGCGAAAAATTTTTTGCCTTCTCAACCATTTCTTGGCTTCAAAGTCCCATATCTCGCGAACGTATAGATATAACCCAAAAATTCCTATTGCATCTGAAAGTAGAAACTCGCCCGATTACAGCGGTATTTGTATTTTTTCCCTATGCCGTTCTGGTTAAGCGTTTGGAGCAGCAGAATTGCGAAAAATTTTTTGCCTTCTCAACCATTTCTTGGCTTCAAAGTCCCATATCTCGCGAACGGATTGACATGACCCAAAAATTCCTATTGCATCTGAAAGTAGAAACTCGCCCGATTACAACGGTATGTGTATTTTTTCCGTAGGCCATTCTGGTTAAGCGTTTGGAGCAGCAGAATTGCGAAAAATTTGTTGTCTTCTCAACCATTTCTTAGCTTCAAACTCCCATATCTCGCGAACGGATTGACGTAACCCAAAGATTCCTGTTGCATGTGAAAGTAGAAACTCGCCCGATTACAACGGTATGTGTATTTTTTCCCTACGCCATTCTGGTTAAGCGTTTGGAGCAGCAGAATTGCGAAAAATTTCTTGCCTTCTCAACCATTTCTTGGCTTCAAACTCCCATATCTCGCGAACGGATTGACCTAACCCAAAAATTCCTATGGCATCTGAAAGTAGAAACTCACCCGATTACAACGGTATGTGTATTTTTTCCCTAGGACATTCTGGTTAAGCGTATGGAGCAGCAGAAGTGCGAAAAATTTTTTGCCTTCTAAACCATTTCTTGGCTTCAAACTCCCATATCTCGCGAACGGATTGACCTAACCCAAAAATTCCTGTTGCGTCTGAAAGTAGAAACTCGCCCGATTACAACGGTATGCGTATTTTTTCCCTAGGCCATTCTGGTTAAGCGTTTGGAGCAGCAGAATTGTGAAAAATTTTTCGCCTTCTCTACCATTTCTCGGCTTCAAACTTCCATATCTCGCGAACGGATTGACCTAACCCAAAAATTCCTATTGCATCGGAAAGTAGAAACTCGCCCGATTACAACGGTATGTGTATTTTTTCCCTAGGCCATTCTGGTTAAGCGTTTGGAGCAGCAGAATTGTGATAAATTTTTTGCCTTCTCTACCATTTCTTGTCTTCAAACTCCCATATCTCGCGAACGGATTGACGTCACCCAAAAATTCCTGTTGCATCTGAAAGTAGAAACTCGCCCGATTACAAAGGTATGTGTATTTTTTCCCTAGGCCATTCTGGTTAAGCGTTTGGAGCAGCAGAATTGCGAAAAATTTGTTGCCTTCTCAACCATTTCTTGGCTTCAAACTCCCATATCTCGCGAACGGATTGACCTAACCCAAAAATTCCTATGGCATCTGAAAGTAGAAACTCACCCGATTACAACGGTATGTGTATTTTTTCCCTAGGACATTCTGGTTAAGCGTATGGAGCAGCAGAAGTGCGAAAAATTTTTTGCCTTCTAAACCATTTCTTGGCTTCAAACTCCCATATCTCGCGAACGGATTGACCTAACCCAAAAATTCCTGTTGCGTCTGAAAGTAGAAACTCGCCCGATTACAACGGTATGCGTATTTTTTCCCTAGGCCATTCTGGTTAAGCGTTTGGAGCAGCAGAATTGTGAAAAATTTTTCGCCTTCTCTACCATTTCTCGGCTTCAAACTTCCATATCTCGCGAACGGATTGACCTAACCCAAAAATTCCTATTGCATCGGAAAGTAGAAACTCGCCCGATTACAACGGTATGTGTATTTTTTCCCTAGGCCATTCTGGTTAAGCGTTTGGAGCAGCAGAATTGTGATAAATTTTTTGCCTTCTCTACCATTTCTTGTCTTCAAACTCCCATATCTCGCGAACGGATTGACGTCACCCAAAAATTCCTGTTGCATCTGAAAGTAGAAACTCGCCCGATTACAAAGGTATGTGTATTTTTTCCCTAGGCCATTCTGGTTAAGCGTTTGGAGCAGCAGAATTGCGAAAAATTTGTTGCCTTCTCTACCATTTCTTGGCTTCAAACTCCCATATCTCGCGAACGGATTGACCTAACCCAAAGATTCCTATTGCATCAGAAAGTAGAAACTCGCCCGATTACAACGGTATGTGTATTTTTTCCCTAGGCCATTCTGGTTAAGCGTTTGGAGCAGCAGAATTGCGAAAAATTTGTTGCCTTCTCAACCATTTCTTGGCTTCAAACTCCCATATCTCGCGAACGGATTGACCTAACCCAAAAATTCCTATTGCATCTGAAAGTAGAACCTCGCCCGATTACAGCGGTATGTGTATTTTTTCCCTAGGCCATTCTGGGTAAGCGTTTGGAGCAGCAGAATTGCGAAAAATTTTTTGCCTTCTCAACCATTTCTTGGCTTCAAACTGCCATATCTCGCGAACGGATGGACCTAACCCAAAAATTCCTATTGCATCTGAAAGTATAAACTCGCCCGACTACAGCGGTATGTGTATTTTTTCCCTAGGGCATTCTGGTTAAGCGTTTGGATCTGTAGAATTGCGAAAAATTGTATGCATTCTCAATCATTTCTTGGCTTCAAACTCCCATATCTCGCGAACGGATTGACATAACCCAAAAATTCCTATTGCACCTGAAAGTAGAAACTCGCCCGATTACAACGGTATGCGTATTTTTTCCCTAGGCCATTCTGGATAAGCGTTTGGAGCAGCAGAATTGCGAAAAATTTTTTGCCTTCTCAACCATTTCTTGTTTTCAAACTCCCATATCTCGCGAACGGATTGACCTAACCCAAAAATTCCTATTGCATCTGAAAGTAGAAACTCGCCCGATTACAGCGGTATTTGTATTTTTTCCCTAGGCCGTTCTGGTTAAGCGTTTGGAGCAGCAGAATTGCGAAAAATTTGTTGCCTTCTCAACCATTTCTTGTCTTCAAACTCCCATATCTCGCGAACGGATTGACCTAACCCAAAAATTCCTATTGCACCTGAAAGTAGAAACTCGCCCGATTACAACGGTATGTGTATTTTTTCCCTAGGCCATTCTGGTTAAGCGTTTGGAGCAGCAGAAGTGCGAAAAATTTGTTGTCTTCTCAACCATTTCTTGGCTTCAAACTCCCATATCTCGCGAACGGATTTACAAAACCCAAAAATTCCAGTTGCATCTGAAAGTAGAAACTCGCCCGATTACAACGGTATGTGTATTTTTTCCCTAGGCCATTCTGGTTAAGCGTTTGGAGCAGCAGAAGTGCGAACAATTTGTTGTCTTCTCAACCATTTCTTAGCTTCAAACTCCCATATCTCGCGAACGGATTTACGTAACCCAAAAATTCCAGTTGCATCTGAAAGTAGAAACTCGCCCGATTACAACGGTATGTGTATTTTTTCCCTAGGCCATTCTGCTTAAGCGTTCGGAGCAGCAGAATTTCGAAAAATTTTTTGCCTTCTCAACCATTTCTTGTCTTCAAACTCTCATATCTTGCGAATGGATTGACATAACCCAAAAATTCCTATTGCATCTGAAAGTAGAAACGCGCCCGATTACAACGGTACGTATATTTTTTCCCTAGGCCATTCTGGTTAAGCGTTTGGAGCAGCAGAATTGCGAAAAATTTTTTGCCTTCTCAACCATTTCTTGTCTTCAAACTCCCATATCTCGCGAACGGATTGACCTAACCCAAAAATTCCTATTGCATCTGAAAGTAGAAACTCGCCCGATTACAGCGGTATTTGTATTTTTTCCCTAGGCCGTTCTGGTTAAGCGTTTGGAGCAGCAGAATTGCGAAAAATTTTTTGCCTTCTCAACCATTTCTTGTCTTCAAAGTCCCATATCTCGCGAACGGATTGATATAACCCAAAAATTCCTATTGCACCTGAAAGTAGAAACTCGCCCGATTACAACGGTATGTGTATTTTTTCCCTAGGCCATTCTGGTTAAGTGTTTGGAGCAGCAGAAGTGCGAAAAATTTTTTGTCTTCTCAACCATTTCTTAGCTTCAAACTCCCATATCTCGCGAACGGATTTACGTAACCCAAAAATTCCAGTTGCATCTGAAAGTAGAAACTCGCCCGATTACAACGGTATGTGTATTTTTTCCCTAGGCCAATCTGGTTAAGCGTTCGGAGCAGCAGAATTGCGAAAAATTTTTTGCCTTCTCAACCATTTCTTGTCTTCAAACTCCCATATCTCGCTAACGGATTGACGTAAGCCAAAAATTCCAGTTGCATCGGAAAGTAGAAACTCGCCCGATTACAACGGCATGTGTATTTTTTCCCTAGGCCATTCTGGTTAAGCGTTTGGAGCAGCAGAATTGTGATAAATTTTTTGCCTTCTCTACCATTTCTTGTCTTCAAACTCCCATATCTCGCGAACGGATTGACCTAACCCAAAAATTCCTGTTGCATCTGAAAGTAGAAACTCGCCCGATTACAAAGGTATGTGTATTTTTTCCCTAGGCCATTCTGGTTAAGCGTTTGGAGCAGCAGAATTGCGAAAAATTTGTTGCCTTCTCTACCATTTCTTGGCTTCAAACTCCCATATCTCGCGAACGGATTGACCTAACCCAAAGATTCCTATTGCATCTGAAAGTAGAAACTCGCCCGATTACAACGGTATGTGTATTTTTTCCCTAGGCCATTCTGGTTAAGCGTTTGGAGCAGCAGAATTGCGAAAAATTTGTTGCCTTCTCAACCATTTCTTGGCTTCAAACTCCCATATCTCGCGAACGGATTGACCTAACCCAAAAATTCCTATTGCATCTGAAAGTAGAACCTCGCCCGATTACAGCGGTATGCGTACTTTTTCCCTAGGCCATTCTGGATAAGCGTTTGGAGCAGCAGAATTGCGAAAAATTTTTTGCCTTCTCAACCATTTCTTGTTTTCAAACTCCCATATCTCGCGAACGGATTGACCTAACCCAAAAATTCCTATTGCATCTGAAAGTAGAAACTCGCCCGATTACAGCGGTATTTGTATTTTTTCCCTAGGCCGTTCTGGTTAAGCGTTTGGAGCAGCAGAATTGCGAAAAATTTGTTGCCTTCTCAACCATTTCTTGTCTTCAAACTCCCATATCTCGCGAACGGATTGACCTAACCCAAAAATTCCTATTGCACCTGAAAGTAGAAACTCGCCCGATTACAACGGTATGTGTATTTTTTCCCTAGGCCATTCTGGTTAAGCGTTTGGAGCAGCAGAAGTGCGAAAAATTTGTTGTCTTCTCAACCATTTCTTGGCTTCAAACTCCCATATCTCGCGAACGGATTTACAAAACCCAAAAATTCCAGTTGCATCTGAAAGTAGAAACTCGCCCGATTACAACGGTATGTGTATTTTTTCCCTAGGCCATTCTGGTTAAGCGTTTGGAGCAGCAGAAGTGCGAACAATTTGTTGTCTTCTCAACCATTTCTTAGCTTCAAACTCCCATATCTCGCGAACGGATTTACGTAACCCAAAAATTCCAGTTGCATCTGAAAGTAGAAACTCGCCCGATTACAACGGTATGTGTATTTTTTCCCTAGGCCATTCTGCTTAAGCGTTCGGAGCAGCAGAATTTCGAAAAATTTTTTGCCTTCTCAACCATTTCTTGTCTTCAAACTCTCATATCTTGCGAATGGATTGACATAACCCAAAAATTCCTATTGCATCTGAAAGTAGAAACGCGCCCGATTACAACGGTACGTATATTTTTTCCCTAGGCCATTCTGGTTAAGCGTTTGGAGCAGCAGAATTGCGAAAAATTTTTTGCCTTCTCAACCATTTCTTGTCTTCAAACTCCCATATCTCGCGAACGGATTGACCTAACCCAAAAATTCCTATTGCATCTGAAAGTAGAAACTCGCCCGATTACAGCGGTATTTGTATTTTTTCCCTAGGCCGTTCTGGTTAAGCGTTTGGAGCAGCAGAATTGCGAAAAATTTTTTGCCTTCTCAACCATTTCTTGTCTTCAAAGTCCCATATCTCGCGAACGGATTGATATAACCCAAAAATTCCTATTGCACCTGAAAGTAGAAACTCGCCCGATTACAACGGTATGTGTATTTTTTCCCTAGGCCATTCTGGTTAAGTGTTTGGAGCAGCAGAAGTGCGAAAAATTTTTTGTCTTCTCAACCATTTCTTAGCTTCAAACTCCCATATCTCGCGAACGGATTTACGTAACCCAAAAATTCCAGTTGCATCTGAAAGTAGAAACTCGCCCGATTACAACGGTATGTGTATTTTTTCCCTAGGCCATTCTGGTTAAGCGTTCGGAGCAGCAGAATTGCGAAAAATTTTTTGCCTTCTCAACCATTTCTTGTCTTCAAACTCCCATATCTCGCTAACGGATTGACGTAAGCCAAAAATTCCAGTTGCATCGGAAAGTAGAAACTCGCCCGATTACAACGGCATGTGTATTTTTTCCCTAGGCCATTCTGGTTAAGCGTTTGGAGCAGCAGAATTGCGAAAAATTTTTTGCCTTCTCAACCATTTCTTGTCTTCAAACTCCCATATCTCGCGAACGGATTGACCTAACCCAAAAATTCCTATTGCATCTGAAAGTAGAAACACGCCCGATTACAGCGGTATTTGTATTTTTTCCCTAGGCCGTTCTGGTTAAGCGTTGGAGCAGCAGAATTGCGAAAAATTTTTTGCCTTCTCAACCATTTCTTGGCTTCAAAGTCCCATATCTCGCGAACGTATAGATATAACCCAAAAATTCCTATTGCATCTGAAAGTAGAAACTCGCCCGATTACAGCGGTATTTGTATTTTTTCCCTATGCCGTTCTGGTTAAGCGTTTGGAGCAGCAGAATTGCGAAAAATTTTTTGCCTTCTCAACCATTTCTTGGCTTCAAAGTCCCATATCTCGCGAACGGATTGACAAGACCCAAAAATTCCTATTGCATCTGAAAGTAGAAACTCGCCCGATTACAACGGCATGTGTATTTTTTCCCTAGGCCATTCTGGTTAAGCGTTTGGAGCAGCAGAAGTGCGAAAAATTTGTTGCCTTCTCAACCATTTCTTGGCTTCAAACTGCCATATCTCGCGAACGGATTGACCTAACCCAAAAATTCCTGTGGCATCTGAAAGTAGAAACTCGCCCGATTACAACGGTATGTGTATTTTTTCCCTAGGCCATTCTGGTTAAGCGTTCGGAGCAGCAGAATTGCGAAAAATTTTTTGCCTTCTCAACCATTTCTTGTCTTCAAACTCCCATATCTCGCTAACGGATTGACGTAAGCCAAAAATTCCAGTTGCATCGGAAAGTAGAAACTCGCCCGATTACAACGGCATGTGTATTTTTTCCCTAGGCCATTCTGGTTAAGCGTTTGGAGCAGCAGAATTGCGAAAAATTTTTTGCCTTCTCAACCATTTCTTGTCTTCAAACTCCCATATCTCGCGAACGGATTGACCTAACCCAAAAATTCCTATTGCATCTGAAAGTAGAAACTCGCCCGATTACAGCGGTATTTGTATTTTTTCCCTAGGCCGTTCTGGTTAAGCGTTGGAGCAGCAGAATTGCGAAAAATTTTTTGCCTTCTCAACCATTTCTTGGCTTCAAAGTCCCATATCTCGCGAACGTATAGATATAACCCAAAAATTCCTATTGCATCTGAAAGTAGAAACTCGCCCGATTACAGCGGTATTTGTATTTTTTCCCTATGCCGTGCTGGTTAAGCGTTTGGAGCAGCAGAATTGCGAAAAATTTTTTGCCTTCTCAACCATTTCTTGGCTTCAAAGTCCCATATCTCGCGAACGGATTGACATGACCCAAAAATTCCTATTGCATCTGAAAGTAGAAACTCGCCCGATTACAACGGTATGTGTATTTTTTCCGTAGGCCATTCTGGTTAAGCGTTTGGAGCAGCAGAATTGCGAAAAATTTGTTGTCTTCTCAACCATTTCTTAGCTTCAAACTCCCATATCTCGCGAACGGATTGACGTGACCCAAAGATTCCTGTTGCATGTGAAAGTAGAAACTCGCCCGATTACAACGGTATGTGTATTTTTTCCCTACGCCATTCTGGTTAAGCGTTTGGAGCAGCAGAATTGCGAAAAATTTCTTGCCTTCTCAACCATTTCTTGGCTTCAAACTCCCATATCTCGCGAACGGATTGACCTAACCCAAAAATTCCTATGGCATCTGAAAGTAGAAACTCACCCGATTACAACGGTATGTGTATTTTTTCCTAGAACATTCTGGTTAAGCGTTTGGAGCAGCAGAAGTGCGAAAAATTTTTTGCCTTCTAAACCATTTCTTGGCTTCAAACTCCCATATCTCGCGAACGGATTGACCTAACCCAAAGATTCCTATTGCATCTGAAAGTAGAAACTCGCCCGATTACAACGGTATGTGTATTTTTTCCCTAGGCCATTCTGGTTAAGCGTTTGGAGCAGCAGAATTGCGAAAAATTTGTTGCCTTCTCAACCATTTCTTGGCTTCAAACTCCCATATCTCGCGAACGGATTGACCTAACCCAAAAATTCCTATTGCATCTGAAAGTAGAACCTCGCCCGATTACAGCGGTATGTGTATTTTTTCCCTAGGCCATTCTGGGTAAGCGTCTGGAGCAGCAGAATTGCGAAAAATTTTTTGCCTTCTCAACCATTTCTTGGCTTCAAACTGCCATATCTCGCGAACGGATGGACCTAACCCAAAAATTCCTATTGCATCTGAAAGTATAAACTCGCCCGACTACGGCGGTATGTGTATTTTTTCCCTAGGGCATTCTGGTTACGCGTTTGGATCTGTAGAATTGCGAAAAATTGTATGCATTCTCAATCATTTCTTGGCTTCAAACTCCCATATCTCGCGAACGGATTGACATAACCCAAAAATTCCTATTGCACCTGAAAGTAGAAACTCGCCCGATTACAACGGTATATGTATTTGTTCCCTAGGCCATTCTGGTTAAGCGTTTGGAGCAGCAGAAGTGCGAAAAATTTGTTGTCTTCTCAACCATTTCTTAGCTTCAAACTCCAATATCTCGCGAACGGATTGACGTAACCCAAAATTTCCTATTGCATCTGAAAGTAGAAACTCGCCCGATTACAACGGTATGTGTATTTTTTCCCTAGGCCATTCTGGTTAAGCGTTTGGAGCAGCAGAATTGCGAAAAATTTTTTGCCTTCTCAACCATTTCTTGGCTTCAAAGTCTCATATCTCGCGAACGGATTGACCTAACCCAAAAATTCCTATCGCATCTGAAAGTAGAAACTCGCCTGATTACAACGGTATGTGTATTTTTTCCATAGGCCATTCTGGTTAAGCGTTTGGGGCAGCTGAATTGTGATAAATTTTTTGCCTTATCTACCATTTCTTGGCTTCAAACTCCCATATCTCGCGAACGGATTGACCTAACCCAAAAATTCCTATTGCATCTGAAAGTAGAAACTCGCCGGATTACAACGGTATGTGTATTTTTTCCCTAGGCCATTCTGGTTAAGCGTTTGGAGCAGCAGAAGTGCGAACAATTTGTTGTCTTCTCAACCATTTCTTAGCTTCAAACTCCCATATCTCGCGAACGGATTTACGTAACCCAAAAATTCCAGTTGCATCTGAAAGTAGAAACTCGCCCGATTACAACGGTATGTGTATTTTTTCCCTAGGCCATTCTGCTTAAGCGTTCGGAGCAGCAGAATTTCGAAAAATTTTTTGCCTTCTCAACCATTTCTTGTCTTCAAACTCTCATATCTTGCGAATGGATTGACATAACCCAAAAATTCCTATTGCATCTGAAAGTAGAAACGCGCCCGATTACAACGGTACGTATATTTTTTCCCTAGGCCATTCTGGTTAAGCGTTTGGAGCAGCAGAATTGCGAAAAATTTTTTGCCTTCTCAACCATTTCTTGTCTTCAAACTCCCATATCTCGCGAACGGATTGACCTAACCCAAAAATTCCTATTGCATCTGAAAGTAGAAACTCGCCCGATTACAGCGGTATTTGTATTTTTTCCCTAGGCCGTTCTGGTTAAGCGTTTGGAGCAGCAGAATTGCGAAAAATTTTTTGCCTTCTCAACCATTTCTTGTCTTCAAAGTCCCATATCTCGCGAACGGATTGATATAACCCAAAAATTCCTATTGCACCTGAAAGTAGAAACTCGCCCGATTACAACGGTATGTGTATTTTTTCCCTAGGCCATTCTGGTTAAGTGTTTGGAGCAGCAGAAGTGCGAAAAATTTTTTGTCTTCTCAACCATTTCTTAGCTTCAAACTCCCATATCTCGCGAACGGATTTACGTAACCCAAAAATTCCAGTTGCATCTGAAAGTAGAAACTCGCCCGATTACAACGGTATGTGTATTTTTTCCCTAGGCCATTCTGGTTAAGCGTTCGGAGCAGCAGAATTGCGAAAAATTTTTTGCCTTCTCAACCATTTCTTGTCTTCAAACTCCCATATCTCGCTAACGGATTGACGTAAGCCAAAAATTCCAGTTGCATCGGAAAGTAGAAACTCGCCCGATTACAACGGCATGTGTATTTTTTCCCTAGGCCATTCTGGTTAAGCGTTTGGAGCAGCAGAATTGTGATAAATTTTTTGCCTTCTCTACCATTTCTTGTCTTCAAACTCCCATATCTCGCGAACGGATTGACCTAACCCAAAAATTCCTGTTGCATCTGAAAGTAGAAACTCGCCCGATTACAAAGGTATGTGTATTTTTTCCCTAGGCCATTCTGGTTAAGCGTTTGGAGCAGCAGAATTGCGAAAAATTTGTTGCCTTCTCTACCATTTCTTGGCTTCAAACTCCCATATCTCGCGAACGGATTGACCTAACCCAAAGATTCCTATTGCATCTGAAAGTAGAAACTCGCCCGATTACAACGGTATGTGTATTTTTTCCCTAGGCCATTCTGGTTAAGCGTTTGGAGCAGCAGAATTGCGAAAAATTTGTTGCCTTCTCAACCATTTCTTGGCTTCAAACTCCCATATCTCGCGAACGGATTGACCTAACCCAAAAATTCCTATTGCATCTGAAAGTAGAACCTCGCCCGATTACAGCGGTATGTGTATTTTTTCCCTAGGCCATTCTGGGTAAGCGTTTGGAGCAGCAGAATTGCGAAAAATTTTTTGCCTTCTCAACCATTTCTTGGCTTCAAACTGCCATATCTCGCGAACGGATGGACCTAACCCAAAAATTCCTATTGCATCTGAAAGTATAAACTCGCCCGACTACAGCGGTATGTGTATTTTTTCCCTAGGGCATTCTGGTTAAGCGTTTGGATCTGTAGAATTGCGAAAAATTGTATGCATTCTCAATCATTTCTTGGCTTCAAACTCCCATATCTCGCGAACGGATTGACATAACCCAAAAATTCCTATTGCACCTGAAAGTAGAAACTCGCCCGATTACAACGGTATGCGTACTTTTTCCCTAGGCCATTCTGGATAAGCGTTTGGAGCAGCAGAATTGCGAAAAATTTTTTGCCTTCTCAACCATTTCTTGTTTTCAAACTCCCATATCTCGCGAACGGATTGACCTAACCCAAAAATTCCTATTGCATCTGAAAGTAGAAACTCGCCCGATTACAGCGGTATTTGTATTTTTTCCCTAGGCCGTTCTGGTTAAGCGTTTGGAGCAGCAGAATTGCGAAAAATTTGTTGCCTTCTCAACCATTTCTTGTCTTCAAACTCCCATATCTCGCGAACGGATTGACCTAACCCAAAAATTCCTATTGCACCTGAAAGTAGAAACTCGCCCGATTACAACGGTATGTGTATTTTTTCCCTAGGCCATTCTGGTTAAGCGTTTGGAGCAGCAGAAGTGCGAAAAATTTGTTGTCTTCTCAACCATTTCTTGGCTTCAAACTCCCATATCTCGCGAACGGATTTACAAAACCCAAAAATTCCAGTTGCATCTGAAAGTAGAAACTCGCCCGATTACAACGGTATGTGTATTTTTTCCCTAGGCCATTCTGGTTAAGCGTTTGGAGCAGCAGAAGTGCGAACAATTTGTTGTCTTCTCAACCATTTCTTAGCTTCAAACTCCCATATCTCGCGAACGGATTTACGTAACCCAAAAATTCCAGTTGCATCTGAAAGTAGAAACTCGCCCGATTACAACGGTATGTGTATTTTTTCCCTAGGCCATTCTGCTTAAGCGTTCGGAGCAGCAGAATTTCGAAAAATTTTTTGCCTTCTCAACCATTTCTTGTCTTCAAACTCTCATATCTTGCGAATGGATTGACATAACCCAAAAATTCCTATTGCATCTGAAAGTAGAAACGCGCCCGATTACAACGGTACGTATATTTTTTCCCTAGGCCATTCTGGTTAAGCGTTTGGAGCAGCAGAATTGCGAAAAATTTTTTGCCTTCTCAACCATTTCTTGTCTTCAAACTCCCATATCTCGCGAACGGATTGACCTAACCCAAAAATTCCTATTGCATCTGAAAGTAGAAACTCGCCCGATTACAGCGGTATTTGTATTTTTTCCCTAGGCCGTTCTGGTTAAGCGTTTGGAGCAGCAGAATTGCGAAAAATTTTTTGCCTTCTCAACCATTTCTTGTCTTCAAAGTCCCATATCTCGCGAACGGATTGATATAACCCAAAAATTCCTATTGCACCTGAAAGTAGAAACTCGCCCGATTACAACGGTATGTGTATTTTTTCCCTAGGCCATTCTGGTTAAGTGTTTGGAGCAGCAGAAGTGCGAAAAATTTTTTGTCTTCTCAACCATTTCTTAGCTTCAAACTCCCATATCTCGCGAACGGATTTACGTAACCCAAAAATTCCAGTTGCATCTGAAAGTAGAAACTCGCCCGATTACAACGGTATGTGTATTTTTTCCCTAGGCCATTCTGGTTAAGCGTTCGGAGCAGCAGAATTGCGAAAAATTTTTTGCCTTCTCAACCATTTCTTGTCTTCAAACTCCCATATCTCGCTAACGGATTGACGTAAGCCAAAAATTCCAGTTGCATCGGAAAGTAGAAACTCGCCCGATTACAACGGCATGTGTATTTTTTCCCTAGGCCATTCTGGTTAAGCGTTTGGAGCAGCAGAATTGCGAAAAATTTTTTGCCTTCTCAACCATTTCTTGTCTTCAAACTCCCATATCTCGCGAACGGATTGACCTAACCCAAAAATTCCTATTGCATCTGAAAGTAGAAACACGCCCGATTACAGCGGTATTTGTATTTTTTCCCTAGGCCGTTCTGGTTAAGCGTTGGAGCAGCAGAATTGCGAAAAATTTTTTGCCTTCTCAACCATTTCTTGGCTTCAAAGTCCCATATCTCGCGAACGTATAGATATAACCCAAAAATTCCTATTGCATCTGAAAGTAGAAACTCGCCCGATTACAGCGGTATTTGTATTTTTTCCCTATGCCGTTCTGGTTAAGCGTTTGGAGCAGCAGAATTGCGAAAAATTTTTTGCCTTCTCAACCATTTCTTGGCTTCAAAGTCCCATATCTCGCGAACGGATTGACAAGACCCAAAAATTCCTATTGCATCTGAAAGTAGAAACTCGCCCGATTACAACGGCATGTGTATTTTTTCCCTAGGCCATTCTGGTTAAGCGTTTGGAGCAGCAGAAGTGCGAAAAATTTGTTGCCTTCTCAACCATTTCTTGGCTTCAAACTGCCATATCTCGCGAACGGATTGACCTAACCCAAAAATTCCTGTGGCATCTGAAAGTAGAAACTCGCCCGATTACAACGGTATGTGTATTTTTTCCCTAGGCCATTCTGGTTAAGCGTTCGGAGCAGCAGAATTGCGAAAAATTTTTTGCCTTCTCAACCATTTCTTGTCTTCAAACTCCCATATCTCGCTAACGGATTGACGTAAGCCAAAAATTCCAGTTGCATCGGAAAGTAGAAACTCGCCCGATTACAACGGCATGTGTATTTTTTCCCTAGGCCATTCTGGTTAAGCGTTTGGAGCAGCAGAATTGCGAAAAATTTTTTGCCTTCTCAACCATTTCTTGTCTTCAAACTCCCATATCTCGCGAACGGATTGACCTAACCCAAAAATTCCTATTGCATCTGAAAGTAGAAACTCGCCCGATTACAGCGGTATTTGTATTTTTTCCCTAGGCCGTTCTGGTTAAGCGTTGGAGCAGCAGAATTGCGAAAAATTTTTTGCCTTCTCAACCATTTCTTGGCTTCAAAGTCCCATATCTCGCGAACGTATAGATATAACCCAAAAATTCCTATTGCATCTGAAAGTAGAAACTCGCCCGATTACAGCGGTATTTG
Organism: Ptiloglossa arizonensis; assembly: GCF_051014685.1. Taxonomy (NCBI): domain Eukaryota; kingdom Metazoa; phylum Arthropoda; class Insecta; order Hymenoptera; family Colletidae; genus Ptiloglossa; species Ptiloglossa arizonensis. The sequence continues at coordinate 759,866 of NW_027478654.1, forward strand.
TATTTTTTCCCTATGCCGTGCTGGTTAAGCGTTTGGAGCAGCAGAATTGCGAAAAATTTTTTGCCTTCTCAACCATTTCTTGGCTTCAAAGTCCCATATCTCGCGAACGGATTGACATGACCCAAAAATTCCTATTGCATCTGAAAGTAGAAACTCGCCCGATTACAACGGTATGTGTATTTTTTCCGTAGGCCATTCTGGTTAAGCGTTTGGAGCAGCAGAATTGCGAAAAATTTGTTGTCTTCTCAACCATTTCTTAGCTTCAAACTCCCATATCTCGCGAACGGATTGACGTGACCCAAAGATTCCTGTTGCATGTGAAAGTAGAAACTCGCCCGATTACAACGGTATGTGTATTTTTTCCCTACGCCATTCTGGTTAAGCGTTTGGAGCAGCAGAATTGCGAAAAATTTCTTGCCTTCTCAACCATTTCTTGGCTTCAAACTCCCATATCTCGCGAACGGATTGACCTAACCCAAAAATTCCTATGGCATCTGAAAGTAGAAACTCACCCGATTACAACGGTATGTGTATTTTTTCCTAGAACATTCTGGTTAAGCGTTTGGAGCAGCAGAAGTGCGAAAAATTTTTTGCCTTCTAAACCATTTCTTGGCTTCAAACTCCCATATCTCGCGAACGGATTGACCTAACCCAAAGATTCCTATTGCATCTGAAAGTAGAAACTCGCCCGATTACAACGGTATGTGTATTTTTTCCCTAGGCCATTCTGGTTAAGCGTTTGGAGCAGCAGAATTGCGAAAAATTTGTTGCCTTCTCAACCATTTCTTGGCTTCAAACTCCCATATCTCGCGAACGGATTGACCTAACCCAAAAATTCCTATTGCATCTGAAAGTAGAACCTCGCCCGATTACAGCGGTATGTGTATTTTTTCCCTAGGCCATTCTGGGTAAGCGTCTGGAGCAGCAGAATTGCGAAAAATTTTTTGCCTTCTCAACCATTTCTTGGCTTCAAACTGCCATATCTCGCGAACGGATGGACCTAACCCAAAAATTCCTATTGCATCTGAAAGTATAAACTCGCCCGACTACGGCGGTATGTGTATTTTTTCCCTAGGGCATTCTGGTTACGCGTTTGGATCTGTAGAATTGCGAAAAATTGTATGCATTCTCAATCATTTCTTGGCTTCAAACTCCCATATCTCGCGAACGGATTGACATAACCCAAAAATTCCTATTGCACCTGAAAGTAGAAACTCGCCCGATTACAACGGTATATGTATTTGTTCCCTAGGCCATTCTGGTTAAGCGTTTGGAGCAGCAGAAGTGCGAAAAATTTGTTGTCTTCTCAACCATTTCTTAGCTTCAAACTCCAATATCTCGCGAACGGATTGACGTAACCCAAAATTTCCTATTGCATCTGAAAGTAGAAACTCGCCCGATTACAACGGTATGTGTATTTTTTCCCTAGGCCATTCTGGTTAAGCGTTTGGAGCAGCAGAATTGCGAAAAATTTTTTGCCTTCTCAACCATTTCTTGGCTTCAAAGTCTCATATCTCGCGAACGGATTGACCTAACCCAAAAATTCCTATCGCATCTGAAAGTAGAAACTCGCCTGATTACAACGGTATGTGTATTTTTTCCATAGGCCATTCTGGTTAAGCGTTTGGGGCAGCTGAATTGTGATAAATTTTTTGCCTTATCTACCATTTCTTGGCTTCAAACTCCCATATCTCGCGAACGGATTGACCTAACCCAAAAATTCCTATTGCATCTGAAAGTAGAAACTCGCCGGATTACAACGGTATGTGTATTTTTTCCCTAGGCCATTCTGGTTAAGCGTTTGTAGCAGCAGAATTGTGAAAAATTTTTTGCCGTCTCTACCATTTCTTGGCTTCAAACTCCCATATCTCGCGAACGGATTGACCTAACCCAAAAATTCCTATTGCATCTGAAAGTAGAAACTCGCCCGATTACAGCGGTATGTGTATTTTTTCCCTAGGCCATTCTGGTTAAGCGTTTGGAGCAGCAGAATTGTGATAAATTTTTTGCCTTATCTACCATTTCTTGGCTTCAAACTCCCATATCTCGCGAACGGATTGACCTAACCCAAAAATTCCTATTGCATCTGAAAGTAGAAACTCGCCGGATTACAACGGTATGTGTATTTTTTCCCTAGGCCATTCTGGTTAAGCGTTTGGAGCAGCAGAATTGCGAAAAATTTTTTGCCTTCTCTACCATTTCTTGGCTTCAAACTCCCATATCTCGCGAACGGATTGACCTAACCCCAAAATTCCTATTGCATCTGAAAGTAGAAACTCGCCCGATTACAGCGGTATGTGTATTTTTTCCCTAGGCCATTCTGGTTAAGCGATTGAAGCAGCAGAAGTGTGAAAAATTTATTGTCCTCTCAACCATTTCTTCGCTTCAAACTCCCATATCTCGCGAACGGATTGACCTAACACAAAAATTCCTATTGCATCTGAAAGTAGAAACTCGCCCCATTACAACGCTATGTGTATTTTGTCCCTAGGCCATTCTGGTTATGCGTTTGGAGCAGCAGAAATGCGAAAAAATTTTTGCCTTCTCAACCATTTCTTGTCCTCAAACTCCCAAATCTCGCGAACGGGTTGACCTAACCCAAAAATTTCTATTGCATCTGAAAGTAGAAACTCGCCCGATTACAACGGTATGTGTATTTTTTCCCTAGGCCATTCTGGTTAAGCGTTTGGAGCAGCAGAATTGCGAAAAATTTTTTGCCTTCTCAACCATTTCTTGGCTTCAAAGTCCCATATCTCGCGAACGGATTGACCTGACCCAAAAATTCCTATTGCATCTGAAAGTAGAAACTCGCCCGATTACGACGGTATGTGTATTTTTTCCC